>NC_142000.1:17489832-17667332 GCF_049901715.1 Pseudonaja textilis
ATAAAGGAGAAGAAGAGATGCTAAAGGTTTCTCCGTGTTCCTTGGTCACTTGTTAAGAATCAGTTTGCTTGAGCATCGTTTATTTAGAGGAGACAGCTTTGACATCTATACATGACAGAAGACGAGTGAATGAGCTGAATCAAAATTGCTCATGGCTGAGTTTTCAAACAGCAATTGGGGACTCCAGGGAATGGATGTGACAAAAGGCAACATTGTTGGGAAGCTTCCTTACCTAAAGTCTTAGTGGAACACATGATGATACCAAGACATCATGTTTTGGTGCTAACACTCTAGCGCAGGGGCCCCAATCTTGGCAACTTTAAGACTTGTGGACTTCAAGTCCCAGAATTCTCCAGCCAGAGTTGAAGTCCACAAGTCTTAAAGTTGCCAAGTTTGGAGACCTCTGCTCTACTGGAACATATGATCTCACCCACATACCATATTTTAGTACCAGCACCTTAGTGTGATGACACCAAGACACCATATTTTGGTACCTTTTTGTTGGATTAAGGTACAATTTCGGCCATCAAGGTCTTGCTCCAGTAGGTACCACTACTAGGACGAAGGAATGAAAAAAGTCAAGACAATAATTCTTAACAGAAATAGGTGTAGTTCATTCAATTCATGGTATTATTCTCCGCGCATTTAACAATTTATCCTTTGTGCACTAAATTATAATAAACATTGCTAATTTGCTGATAAAGTTTGGAGCCTTGGCAGGGGACCTTACTTTCAGCACTTCTCCCTGAAATGACATGAGTTGGTTCTGCATGCAATATAGATGATAGAGAGAAATGCTGCTGCTGAGAACAATGATCTTAAAACTCTAATAGTTTGAAGCTTCGAGCATCGATAAACATGTTCTAAGCTAGAAAATCACCATCATCATGCTCACTGCTACCACAAGTACCACCATCATACTCATCACATAGCCACTTGTCAACTTATAAAACATTTCTATGCCTCTTTTAGAGTTGCCATGAACTGAAGGGAGTGGGGTGGGAGGAGAGAAATTTGAAAGAGTAGTAATTTGAAAGAGTAGTGTAGCAGTTTGGAATTGAAAATGCATTCCATTTTTTATCTTGCAAAGATTATAACTAAGCTACCAGAATATCTGCTGTGCAGATCTCTAATTGGAGAACATGATTGATAACTCTTGGCTATGAATGTGTTTCATTGGAGAATATGAATTATGATTCACCCAAAGAGGCGGGAGGAAACCAGGGTCAAGGGTGACAGTGAATTACATGTCTCAGAATCGGCTTCATACAGGTCATGCTGACATGTTCGCTCCTTTTAAATTCCTTGAAGTTTTTGAAGCTTGGATTGAGGCTAAGGATTTAATTAAGGCAACTGCCGGAAACCTGACACCACTAAAAAAATGAATTGAAATGAATGAAAAATGAAATTTTAGCAGGTTGTTCTTTTTTTTTTTTTTTTTTTTACAAAACAACATCAAAGAGAAACGAAGTACTATTGCTTGCATCAAGTTTGAGAGGTAGAGGACAAAGTTTTCCATACTTAAGCTTTAAGATATGTCTCGATTTTCAGTAGGGAAGATCCTATCACAATTATGACATTTAACTGAATGGAAGTAGGGATAGGGTGCCTTACTGATTGATAAACAGCTATGCAGCATGCGCGTAGACCATGATGGATTAAACTATCCAATGGGAACCTACTTTGTCCATGAATAGAAGCACATAGAAGCTGGCATTTGCACGCATCGTAAGATATTGTAACCTGCTATCAGAAACACAACATCGCCATTGTGTTGTGTGTGGTTCCATTGCAACCTGTGCAGTCTACATGACTATGTCTCATAAAGACACAGGAATTCATAAAAGGAAACTGTGTGCATTATAATCACAACTGTCAGGAAAACTGAGCATTCTTTGTTCTGTTTTCCATAATAATAGCAATCTCACAAACGATCCACTAAGGTGCATTGAGCTCAGAAGCTTCATCTGATTATTACATTCTTTTTTCTTTTTTGAGGGGCGAGGGGGGGGAGAGAAATTTACTATTTTCTGGAAGGGCAGTGAAAGATAGGAATACATCTCGGAAATGTTCTCTATTGCATTTATATTTAACAGAACTGCAAGCAACTGGCAAGTGGTTTTCATGCCTTCTCTCATTCTGTTGTGCTTAGCTTAAAATGGGCTGTATCATTTGGAGTTAAGTCTTTCAAATTCATATTCTTTTTGGAGTTAACCCGGTGTAATAAATCACAAGTCACCCAATGGACTATTCTTTCTATAAACTTTGCTAGATGCTCTTAGGTGTACTGATTGAAGAGAATAGTTGTAGCTTAGGGTTGAACTGTGGGGTCCTTGATGGTCTCTGAACTTGGTGGTTTGCTTTCAGACAATTCATTATACATGCAGGTAACCTGTAGCTAGCACTGATGAAGTCACATAGTTTGGTAATGAAGCATCTGCAAGAAAACCACCAAGCTAGGACACCATCTGTGATGACCTGGGGCAAAAACAATGCAGTCAGAGAATAACTCTGGGTCCCTTTATTAGCTCCAACTTTTCCCCCAGTGATCGGGTTACTTTTCGGTCTGGAGAACAACTCTCTCACAAACCTGTAACAGCCTTTGGCTGCAGATATTCCAATTCAAACATTGTAAACAGAAAACTATAAATCCAACAAGGCAAGATAAGGTAATAAATCCGGCAGGGCAAGATAAGGAGTTCCAGAAGTGAGGTAACCTGGCAGTAAATCAAACCAGTTGGGAGGATGCTAGGAACTCAGATAACAGCAGCCAACACTAGATGAACTCAGGGTTTGTTCCCGACAATCACCCCTCCCATCTACCTCTCTTTTAAACTTCACCCCCCAGTGCCCCAGTGTACCTTGTGAAGGGAATCAGGGCCCTTTCCTCCCTTGTAAGCCATGCAAGTCCCATTGCTCTTTTCTCTGTTCTTCCTTGTGTGCCCTAGGATGAGGAGGGGGTGGGCCTTCGTTTTCATCTGAACCACCTCTCCCTTGTTCTACCTCTTCCCTGCTCTGCCCAGCCTGACTTTCCCATTCTTTGTCAGATGTTCGTCTTCCTCCTCGGATTCAGACTCCAACAGGAGCCATCAAGGACCTCATAGCTGTTAGGGTTTTCTAACTGATTGTCTTTGTTGTTTGTATGTCCAACTCTAATGCTGGAAAGAGGTAGTTCATAAGATTGCTCTTAGATTTAAGATCAAGCCACCAAATCGTATCCAAAAGCAGATTGCCTGGGAAATGACTATCCATCACCACTTTCCCAATGGTGTCTTCTTCTGGGGAAGATTCTTCAGAGGAAGTCCAGCATTATCAGATGGCTATTCTGCAACAGACAACCAGATTTTAATACGTGGGCTTTGCACCTTCTCAGAGGCACTCTGTGTCTTCACAAAAAGAGAGAAATTGTTGTTGTTGTTGTTGTCATTGTCGTGATCATCATCATCATCGCCAGTTTGCAAAGATAACTCTGGGGTAGCAAGTTGATTCCTCTGTGTGAGAGGCACCAAAATAGCCAAGATGATATAAGGTCTCCTGCTGGAGCAGGGGGTCAGACTAGATGACCTCCAAGGTTCCTTCCAGCCCTGGATTGCTGTGCTGTTTCAAAGCAGCGAAGCCTGCAAACGGAGCAAAGATGGGAACTGTCAGTCGACTGGCAGTATGACTTGCCTTCCCTTGTCCCTGCCTCCTCCCAAGAGATTCAGGTGTTAATAAAATCAGCAAAATGAAAAATAGGTAAATTATTGCAAGCTATGAAAAGCTACGGCGTGCCACGCCTCACTAACTCCCAATACCACCTCATTCTTAACAACAACCATCGAAAAGGAGATGCAATTTCATCCTTTAGTCAGGATCATACAAAGGCAGGACAAAGGAGACAAGATATTGCAATCCAAAGGTCAGTAACCCACTCACTTGTATAATTATAGCATTTCATTTCTCTCTTTCAGGCCGCTTGGGCTGTGTGTGTTAGTAAATAAGTGTCTAAAAAGTCAATTTAAAATAAGATATCATCCACAACTAGAAAGTTGAGCTTTGCTGTCTCCAGAGTCTGCTTGAGAGAACAAACCCATGTTTTCAATTTATTCTCCTCTCTCTCTCTCTCTCCTCCTCTCTCTTTCTTTCTTTCTTTCTTTCTTTCTTTCTTTCTTTCTTTCTTTCTTTCTTTCTTTCTTTCTTTCTTTCTCTCCCCCCCTTTCTCTCTCTTTCTCCCTCTCTCTTTTTCTCTCACCCCTCTCTTTCTCTCTCTTTTCACTCACCCCTCTCTTTCTCTCTCTCCCCCTCCCTCTTACTCTCTCTCTTTCTCTTCCCCTTCTCTCTTCCCCTCTTTCTCTCTCTTTCTCTTCCTCTCTCTCTCTTTCTCTCCCCCTCTCTTTCTCCCCCTCTCTCTCTCACAACCACATCCACTTTCTCTCCCTACATCACTTCTTTCCTCCTTTCCCTTCTCCCACTTCAGAGAACAAGCTGATATGTATATATTTTTTATTCCCCTACCCCTCTCTATCTCACACACACACATTTTCACTACTCACTCATTCTCCCCCCTCCTTCCCTTTCTCCCTTTCATGATAATTAAAGGTAACTTTTGGACCGGAGCCACAGCTTGTTTATGTAGTATTGCAAGAAACCATTACGGTGTTTCTTTGGAAAACAAAGCAACAAAAATAACAATTGTGGCTGTAAGTCGAGGACTACCTGCCCTGTAGGTCATTAAGTGAATAATAGGCTTTTATATGTGGACACATGGCACTTCCAGCTCCTGAACTCTACAGTTAAACAACTTAGAACTAAGGAGAAATTTCCCAACACTGAGAACAATTAATCAGTGGAACAACTTGCCTCCAGAAGTTGTAAAAGCTCCAACACTGGAAATTTTTAAGAAGAGATTGGATAAGGATTTGTCTGAAGTGGTGTAGGGTTTCCTACCTAAGCAGGGAGTTAGACTAGAAGACCTCCAAGGTCCCTTCAAACTCTGTTATTTTACACCAGGGGTCTTCAAACTTGACAGCTTTAAGAATTGTGCACTTCAACTCCCAGAATACAGATACAGGTAACCAGAGTTGGAAGGGATCCTATAGGTCATCTACTCCAACCCCCCACCCAAGCAGGAGACCCTGCACCATTTCTGACATATGGCAGTCCAGTCTCTTTTTGAAAGCTTCCAGTGATGAAATTCCCACAACTTCTGAATGCAACTTTTGTTCCATGGGTTGATTGTTCTCACTGTCAGAAAATATCTCTTTATTTCTTCTTCTCTCCTTGATCAGTTTCCATCCATAGTTCCTTGTCTGGCCTTCAAGTGCTTTGGAGAATAGCTTGACCCGCTCCTCCTCTCTGGGGCAGCCCCTCAAATGTTGAAAGACTGCTATCCTGTCTCCCGTGGTCCTTCTCTTTACTAGACTAGCCAAGCCCAGTTCCTGTCACCGTTCTTCATATGTTTTAGTCTCCAATCCCCTCATCATCCTGGTTGCTCTTCTCTGCTCTTTTTCTAGAGTCTCAACATCTTTTTATAATGTGGTGACCAAAACTGGATGCAGTACTCTAGGTGTGGCCTTACTAAGGCTTTATAGAGTGGTATTAGTACATCGCTTGATCTCGATTGTATCCCTCTGTTAATGCAATTTAGGATTGCATTGGCTTTTTGGGCTGCCGCTGCACACGGCTGGCTCATATTTAGCTGGTTGTCCAATAAGACTCCAAGATCCCTTTCACAGTTACTGCTATTGAGCCTGAGTTCACCCTGTTTATATGTGCACTTTTGGTTTTTCTTGCGTAAGAATTCTTCCTCCAGTCATGTTAGCTCAGGAATTCTGGGAGTTGAAGTCCACAAGCCTTAAACTTGCCAAGTTTGAAGACCCTTGTTCTACATTCTGAATTGAAAATTAAAGATATTCCTTGGGTGGGTTGATCTGCTGTGGATGATGGTCCCTTTGGCCTCTTGCTTGTTCTCCAGGGATTTTTGTCCATCGTTGCTTCTCTATCTTCTCCATTTTTATCTCCAGTTACTGTCTCCCACGCCCAGTACGGGCTCCAGCAGCCTTGGGATTCGGTTAAATGCTTATCATGTAAAACCTTAAGTGCTAATTGCTTAGTAATGAAAACTTTAATTGCTGGGAAATTAAACCTTTAATTGCAAAGTGGCTGGCAGAATGCCAGTCCATAACAACAAAGATTTGCTTTTTTTTTTTTTATTAACGGGGAAAAAAAAATGTCCTTTACTCAATATTACCCACTTGCCTGCACAATAAATAAAATGGAAATAGGTCTTGAGGGTTTTATTGTTATTATTATTATTGTTACAAAGAAGAAAAATCAATCTGTAGAATTCTGCATGTGGCAAGTGCTAATTTCAGCTCTTGGTTATGAGCAATTAAAGGGAAAAAGGGAAAAGATGGAATTGAGAAGATTAACTATGGCGTATTTAGGAAGGATGAATTTAGCTGTAAATATCTTGCTGGATGGGTCTACCAGCTGCACCAATCCAGATGACCACAAGAGGGCAGCAAGATGTTAGAGTTTTCTCCCCTCTAGTGGTCAATTGGAGTTGTGCAGCCCAATCTAAAGGGGGTGTCACTTAACCAAAATTGGATTTCCAGAATTGTTTGGCTTGGACATTAAGCTGATTACATACACAGAGCAAAGAAAATGATTTTTGATTCCCGGGAATGTGGAAACTGTTTTTTACAGGGACATATCTAGGAAATATCAAAGGGAAAGGAAAGGAAGCAGGGGGGAAGGGGAGGATAGGTAAGGAAAGGGTAGGAAAGGAAAGGAAGGATAAGGAAGGGAAGGGGAGGGAAGGGAAGGAGGAAAGGAAAGGAAGAGGAAGGGGAAGGGAGGGAAGAAAAAGGAAAGGAAAGGAGGAAAGGAAAGAAAGAGAAAGGAAAGGAAAGGAGGAAAGGGAAGGGAAGGAAGAGGGAAGGAAGGGGAAGGAAAAGAGGAAAGAAAGGAAGGGGAAAAGGAAAGGAAGAAAAGAAAGGAGGAAAGGAAAGGAAGGAAAGGGAAGGAGGAAAGGAAAGGAAAGAAAGGGAAGGAAAGGAGGAAAGGGAAGGGAAGAAAGGGAAGAAAAAGAGAAGGGAAGGAATGGAAGAAAGGAAAGGAAGGGAAGGGAAGAAAATGGAAAGGAAAGGAAGGGGAAGGGAATGGAAAGGAAAGGAAAGGAAAGGAAAGAGAAGGAAAGGAAAGGAAAGGAAAGAAAAAGAAAGGAGGAAAGGAAAGAAAGGGAAGGGAAGAAAGAGGGAAGGAAGGGGAAGGAAAAGAGGAAAGAAAGGGAAGGGAAGAAAGAGGGAAGGAAGGGGAAGGAAAAGAGGAAAGAAAGGAAGGGGAAAAGGAAAGGAAAGGAAGAAAAGAAAGGAGGAAAGGAAAGGAAGGAAAGGGAAGGAGGAAAGGAAAGGAAGGGACGGGACGGGAAGGGAAGGGAAGGGAAGGGAAAACAATGGAATGGAAAGGAAAGAAAGGAAGATCTTTTCAGAGGCTACCATCCACACACTGCAGTAGATAAATCACAGTTACCCTAAGCTGGCTGACAGAACTTTAAGCTCTAGAAGTCATCATTCACAGAGGGAGTTTCTTCTTTTATCTTAAATGTAAAAAAAAGTAAAAAAAAGTGCCAGGAACTGGTACCACTGCAAGTCCAATGGTGCTGACTTTTTCTTTCTTTCTTTCTTTCTTTCTTTCTTTCTTTCTTTCTTTCTTTCTTTCTTTCTTTCTTTCTTTCTTCCTTCCTTCCTTCCTTCCTTCCTTCCTTCCTTCCTTCCTTCCTTTCTTTCTTTCTTTCCTTCCTCCCTCCCTCCCTCCCTCCCTCCCTCCCTTCTTTTTTCTTTCTTTTTAAAGAGACCCTCATAAATATCAGCCAGCAGTAAGCAAATTTGGCTAATAAAATGTCATAAAAGGATGAGGGGTTTCATCCCCAGCTGTTTCCCCCAATGCACTTCTTAGCTTTTCCCCTTTCACTCAGCGAGGGTTGCTGAGATTATAAGGTTTGCTTTTATCTGTCAGGAATCAATATTTCAAACATCGGATAAAAGAGAAAATTGAACTGGGAATCGGGCTGAAATGCTGTTAAAAAAAAAAACTACAAAGCACAATTATCAAAAAGCACTTAAAGTACTTAATAGGACACACATATAAAAATGCTCAAATTAATGTCAAGGATGTATAATGAGCTCTCCTTCCTCCTCTTCAGCTTTTGATCCAAACGCAATGTAATTCGAAAGGCAGCCTGGCTTGTCAATACGTTTTTCGATTGATAAGAAGTCCCAAGGAGATCCAGCAAATCTGCTCTGAATGGATCTGGATGCCCGTTATGTAGGATTGCTTAATATTTCAGTTGATTGAAAACGCATTTATTTTCGCACTGAGTGTTTCAACACAGCGTCAGGGTTAAGCGTCATAAACAGTTATGAGAAAATAGAGCCCTCTGGATAAACAAAAGATTTTTTTTTCCGGGTGAGCTTTTCATAACCAACCACACAGTGGTGGGATTCAAATTTTTTTTACTACTGATTCCGTGAGGGTGGCTTGGTGGGCACGGCAGGGGAAGGATACTGCAAAATCCCCCTTTCCTCCCCACCCCACTGACCTGCTTTCCAGCTCCGTTCTCCTGTGCAGGGCAACCAAAGAAGACGCAGCCCATCAGCTGGGACTCAATGGGAGGCAGAGAATAGATGGGGGGGCGGGGCCAGTCAGAGGTGGTATTTGCTGGTTCTCTGAACTACTCAAAAATTCTGCTACCGGTTCTCCAGAACTGGTCAGAACCAGCTGAATACCACCTCTGGAACCACCATAACTGGAAAATTAGATTTTGAAGAGAACAGGATGGGAGAGAGATTTGGCAGGGAATCTAAATGTGAAAAAAGGTTTCGGCCAACCATATTTATCCATGGGTGATAGATTGAACAAAATTGGCGTGGCACCAATTATAGAGAAGATGAGAGAAGGCTGGCTTCACTGGTATAGACATCTCCAGAGAGCAACACTGTCCACAGTGGCCAAAACTGCCTACCAACTAGAAGTCAATGGATGGCAATCTCGTAGGCACCCAAAATAGAGGTGACAAAACACCATCAACAAAGATATGCAGGCCACGGGCGTGTGCCCTGGAGACTCAGTTGACTGTGCAAAATGGCGCTAAGTGATCTGAAAAGCAGACACGGCACCTGTGGGAATATGCTAGGAAGAAGAAAGAGAAGGAGAAGGAGGAGGAGGAGGAGGAGGAGGAGGAGGAGGAGGAGGAGAAGAAGAAGAAGAAGAAGAAGAGGAGGAGGAGGAGGAGGAGGAGGAGGAGGAGGATTATTGAAAAAAGGAGTGCACGATGACTCAAGTGGTTGAAATGAGCCCATGTTCGAGACCCGAGAGCTGCTGTGGCCAGGGTTGAGTTCTCGTCCTTCCCTTCAGCTCCTGATGGGGACGTGAAAGGAGCCCTCAAATGGATGTCCCCAAGGCAGTGGTGATTTCACCAGTGAATCCTTTCAACCAGAAACACCTCGGTGCTTTTGAGTCAAATCCAAAAAGTGCAGGTTCATAAGAGCAAGCTAGGGAATTCTTGAAACAGCAGTTCTAAGACATTCGGGAGAAGGCAATTATTTTGGGTATTGCTTGCTATGTTCAACCATGACTTCTTCACAGGGTTATCTTTAGTGAGGCCTGCAAAGAACATTTGGCAATGGCACCCATGAGAGCAGAACCACCTGTTACCCAGAGCTTCTTCCCTCCTCAGAACTGTGCACTGTATCTTCCTCTTCGATTGTTAACTACAAAGGTTTAACTTAAAGCACAAATGTGCTTGTCTTTGTAGGTGTTTGAATTGTAGCTGCTATTTAAAACTAATCAATGTTTTCTTTTAGTATTTTAATAGCCTGTTTGCAAAGCACCTCTTTAAGGAAAATTTGCACTGTGTTCACTGGAGGAGAAAATGCATTTTTATGGGCAAGGAACGGCTTGTGATAAAACATAGCAAGTTTTCCTGTGCTGCAACTTATATATGTACATTATTAAGATTGTATATACCTTTAGGGCTTCTAAGAGTTGCTCTTGATTTACACTGAGCCAACGATCAGGAAATGAGAATCCTGGAATTATTTTGCACTTTCATAAATTGATTTTGTCACCCAATACTCCTATTTTTGAGGGATAGCCTTGTAAGAAGAAGAAAGAAATGTAAGAATCCTTATTTTGCATTTAATAATTATTTGGTCAAACCCCAGAAGGACTTTCCTCTTGATAGATACAACATTTATGTGAATGTCTCATGAGCAAAGAATACATATTTGGCTGTAGTACTGAATTAATCAGGTATGAAATTAAATTAATTAAGGTGGTGGTTTAGAAACAGGAGGCAGCGAGTTCTAGTCCTGCTTCAGATGCAAAAGATGGATGGGTGACTTTGGGGCAATTCTGAACTGAGTTCTTTATTGGCCAACTGTGATTGGACACACAAGGAATTTGTCTTGATGCAAATGCTCTTAATTGTTCTGTCAGGAAATTTCTCCTTAGTTCTAAGTTGCTTCTCTCCTTGATTAGTTTCCACCCATTGCTTCTTGTCCTTCCCTCAGGTGCTTTGGAGAGTAGCTTGACTCCCTCTTCTTTGGGGCAGCCCCTGAAATATCAGAACACTACTATCATGACTCCCCTAGTCCTTCCTTTCATCAGACGAGACATGCCGAGTTCCTGCAACCGTTCTTTATATGTTTTAGCCTCCAGTCCTATAATCATCTTTGTTGCTCTTCTCCGCACTCTTTCTACAGTCCCGACATCTTTTTTACATCGTGGCGATCAAAATTGGATGCCGTATTCCAAGTGTGGCCTTACTAAAGCATTATAAAGTGGCATTAACATTTCACGTGATATTGATTCTATCCCTCTGTTTATGCATCTCTCATATCTGCTCACACCTGCTTTCATATCTCCCCTAGTACTTTTTTTCACTAGACCAGACATATCCAATTCCTGCAACCATTCTTCAGTGGGGTCTCATTGTTCGGCAGGCACATGGAGTAGAAATCTGGGACTGCTGCTCCTCTGAAAGTTATTACCACTCCCAACATCTCTCTTGAAGAAGAAGAGGAAGAGGAGGAAGAGGGGGAAAAGGAGAAGAAGAGGAGGAGGAGGAGGAGGAGGAGAGGGAGGAGGAGGAGGAGGAGAAGAAGAAGAAGAAGAAGAAGAAGAAGAAGAAGAAGAAGAAGAAGAAGAAGAAGAAGAAGAAGAAGAAGAAGAAGAAGAAGAAGAAGAAGAAGAAGAAGAAGAAGAAGAAGAAGAATTATTTGCCTCTTCTAACCAATTTTCCGTTGACTCGTCACCTACCTATTAAATCATGGTTGAATGTTCTGAGAGGCATACCAGTGTTTGTCTACTTGCTATGCATCGGCCACCAAGTAAGTGTTGCAGTCATGCCATTTGCACAGGAGGCGCAAAGGCACATCTGCTTTGGGACTCACATGTCCCTTTAATAAGCAACCGTGTCCAATGTTTTCTTCTCACACCTCTTTCATTGTCTGTCTGTGGTTTAAAAATACAGATGTGCTTCCTCCCAATTAAATTCCACAGTGTGTGGTGGGTGGAGAAGTCTGTTGGTTTGAGTTTTATGACAGGCAAGAATTAGCTGTATGCATAGACTTTAACCCAAGGAAATATCTGAAGCTTCAGATATCCAAGTTGAATTTCTAATGAGATACGGTGAAAGTAGCGTTTCTGTCAATGTCTATGGAGATTCCCCATCATCCGGGTCATGGTTGTCCCAAAGGTGCTTTTTCAAGAGGCAACTGGACTTGTTTGTTTTTCTTTGAAGATGTTTCACTTTTCATCCAAAGAGCTTCTTCAGCTCTGACTGGATGGTGGGGAAAGGAAGGATTTGTATTCCTTGCAGACAGCTGGTCATTTGCATTCTTTCAGAGGGTCATTGAGGCCACTTGGAGGTTTATCTGTGTGTTCAGGGTCATCTGAATAGCGCAAATGGTTCCTCTAGTCAGGAATTTTTTCTGGAAATCCAGACTACAGGAACCCTTTTCACTACTCAGGTATCCCTGAAGAAACAGATAAACCCCCAGGTGGCCTCAACACCCCTCTAAAAGGATGCAAATGACAAGCTGTGTACCAGGAATAAGAATCCTCCCATTCGCCGCCATCCAGTCAGAACTGAAGAAGCTTCTTGGATGAGCAGCAAAACATCTTCAAAAAACAAAACAACAACAGAAAGTCCAGTTGCCTCTTCAAAAAAAAGCACCTTTGGAATAGCATTTCTGCAAATCACCTGCTCAGTGTCATTCCAGATACAGGTTCAATGAATCAAGTCAGCCTTCCCAATGCGGATGAAGCCCTAAGGTCGCATTAAATACAAATGGGGATGCTTAGCATCTGATTCACCCAGGGAGACTCCAACGTACGACCACAGTTGAGCCCAAAATTTATGCTGCTAAGCGAGAAATCCGTTCATTGGGTTTTAACCCCCATTTTACGATCTTTCTTGCCACCTTCGCTAAGGGAATCACATCCATTGATGTCGGGAACACGGTTGTTAAATAAATCTGGATTTCTCGTTGACTTTGTTTCTTAGAAGGTTGCCAAAGGGGATCCCGGGACACTGGGACCCTGCAACCATCATAAATATGAACCAGTAGCCAGGCATCCAAATGTAAATCATGCGACCATGGAGATGCTGTAACGGACGTAAGTGTGAAAAATGGTCCTACGTCACTTTTTTTGCCGTTGTAACTTGAATGGTCACCAAACAAACTGTTGTAAGCCGAGGATGACCTGTATTTATGACCACTGGTGTGTCCCGGGGTCAGTTGATTGCCTTTTGCAACATTTTGACAAGCTGAGTCAAATGGGGAGACCCAATTCACGTAACAACCGTGTTACTCACTGAACCACTGCAGGAATTCACTGAACAGCGGTGTCACAAAAGGTTGTAAAACGGGGCAAAACTCACTTCACAAATGTCTCACTTCATAAGAGAAATGTTGGGCTCAGTTGTGGTGGTAAGTCGAGGACGATGTGGACTAGAAAGGCATTCTGTAACACTGAAATGTAAGGGACGCGGTGGCTCAGTGGCTAAGACACTGAACTTGTTGATCAGAAAGGTCGGCAGTTTGGTGGTTCGAATCCCCAGCGCATAACGGAGTGAGCTCCCGTGACTTATTCCAGCTTCTGCCAACCTAGCAGTTCTAAAGCACGTAAAAATGCAAATAGAAAAATAGGGACCACTTTGGTGGGAAGGTAACAGCATTCCATGCACCTTCGGGCATTTACTCATGCTAGCCACATGACCACGGAGACATCCCCGGACAGCGCGGGCTCTTCGGCTTTGTAACGGAGAGGAGCACTGCCCCCTAGAGCCGGAAATGACTAGCACATATGTGTGAGGGGAACCTTTACCTTTAACGTTGAAATCTCTCTATTCCCACAGAGTAAGATGTTACAGTGCCAGAAGGAAGATCATTTACTCTTCAAGCATTATCTTACCAATCAATTGAAAAATTACCTCTATGAATGACAGAACTGTGGACCTTTGAAGTATTTCATTAAAAGAAGCAAACGTTAATTACAAACCCAGCCCAACTTTCTGCAGACATAAATTATGGGGACGATCTATTTTCTCCCTCTTTAATTGGAAGTGGTGACCAGCTCTTTAAATTATTACCCGTAAAGCATGAATGAAATTAGAATGCAGGGCAGAGCATTCAGAAGGTTTATTCTGCACCCTAAATAACTCCAACAGAAGTTGGAATTAGCCAAAGAATACTCAGTGATGGAGCCAGTCAGAAAGAACAATATCTTTTGATGAAGAGCTTCAAAATATTATGACCAACAGTTCTAACCCTTCAAATACTCTGCTCAAATTGCAGATTCACTAGGGCTCTGTGGCTTGCCCAGAAGCTCAGCTGTAATCAAATGAAGGAATGGAGAAGCTATCTCTGTCTGTCTGTCTGTCTGTCTGTCTGTCTGTCTGGCATCTATCTATCTATCTATCTATCTATCTATCTATCTATCTATCTATCATCTATCTATCTATCTATCTATCTATCTATCTATCTATCATCTATCTTCTATTTATCTATCATCTCTATGTATATGTCTGTCTAGCAACCATCCCTCCATCCATCCCTCCATCCATCCAGTTGTCTGTCTGTCTGTCTGTCTAGCATCTATCTATCAATCTATCAATCAACCTATCTATCATCTCTCTCTCACATACATACACACACACACACACACAAATACAAACACATCCATCCATCTATCTATCTACCTACCCACCTACCTATCTATTGGTATCTATCTATTGGTATCTATCAGTATCTACCTATCTACCTATCTACCTATCTATCTATCATCTACCTATCTACCTACCTATCTATTATCTATCTATCTATCTATCTATCTATCTATCTATCTATCTATCTATCTATCTATTTTTGCTACCCATTTTGTTAGAAGAAGATTCTGGACAGTTGAGTTATATAGCAAATTTCCTTATTTAGTTAATGACTTCTACTCTACTTATCTGGAGGGTGAGTAGAATTCAAAACCATCCCCATTATAAGGATAACATTACAATGGTAGTCCAATCTGAGTTCTTCACAGGGGAGACCCATGGTTATCTGCATGTCCACAAAGATTTGGAGAATGGAGGCTAGGTTTCTTGTCCTGTGATGTTGTTACATCTGAAGTTGGTAGGGAAGTGAGAGAAGGACTACAAGGTAAGACTTTTATGGATGGAGGTATCTGCTTTCTAAGGAAAGCAGTTTTAGCTGTCAGCAACATCTAGAATAATGGTGGGGTTTTCTTCTTCTTCTTCTTCTTCTTCTTCTTCTTCTTCTTCTTCTTCTTCTTCTTCTTCTTCTTCTTCTTCTTCTTCTTCTTCTTCTTCTTCTTCTTCTTCTTCTTCTTCTTCTTCTTCTTCTTCTTCTTCTTCTTCTTTGCTGGGGTGGGTTGCCATGGAAAGGAGCTCCCTTGTGTCTTCCATTCCTCCCCATCCTCCCTTATGAGGGATGATGTATGGCTTAGATAATAGTATAGGTTAACGATCTTCAGCTGCTCCTCCTAGTCAAACCAAGTAATTTCATAATATAGAACATGATGGATTAAATCATGTGAATGCGAGGGAACATACATTAAAGGAAACGGTCTTTTTGGCACGCTCAACGGCAAGACGGAAAACACTTTTAGGAAGTTGTATGATGAATTGGCTGCCCTTTTTAATCTATGTGCCACGATAAAGCAAAGGACCCTTTTTGCCTGGACAAAATTACCTCCTGGGCAATTAGGCTAAAACTTCCTCTCCTAGAGACGATGGTTCGGGGTGTCGGGAAGACCTCAGGTTGGTCTTTCTTGTGATAAAAGTCAGAAATTGCGTGACTTTCCCTGCTTGCTTCAGGGCTATGGTGGCATCGTCCCCACACTTGGCTTCAATCACAACTTCTCTTTCAATTTTCAAGACTCATCTGTAGCTAATATTTATGTGTATGAGAAGATTGGACAACCATTTGCCGGTAATGGTATAGAGTGTCCTGCCGGAGACTCACTCTGTCTGTCTACCTATCTACCTATCTAATCTATCTCATCCATCATCTATCATTTATCTATCTATCTATCTATTTCTATCTATCTCTCTGCCTGCCTATCTATCTATCTATCTATCTATCTATCTATCTATCTATCTATCCATTATCTATCATCTCTCTCTCTCACGCACACACACACAAATACAAATGCATCCATCTATCTATCTATCTATCCATTCATTATCTATCAATCATCTCTCTCTCTCAAATCTATTTATCATCTGTCTGTCTGTCCGTCCATCCATCCATCCATCCATCCATCCATCCAATCCAATCCAATCCAATCCAATCCAATCCAATCCAATCCAATCCAATCTATCTCAAAAGCAATGGTTTTGGTGGAGTTAATTTGCACAGTCAACTTGCAGAATGGAGAAATGATCCTGTATGCCATTCACAGCCATCTGTCCCCACCTACCCTTCTATAGTTTCTCCCTTCTTCTCCCTCTAGGTCGGGGGTGTCGAACTCAATTTTATTGAGGGCCACATCATCGTTGTGTTTGTCCTTGAGGGGGGGCATAGTGGATGTGACCAGCTTGACGTCACTCGTGTCAGGGTGCCTGTGGTGGTCCAAGTGCCCTTCCAGAAAAAACATGCTCCTGAGCTCTGTTTTCGGCGGTGACGGCCTCCTGCGACCCTCTGCCAGTGAAAATAGAGCTCACGAGGGCTGCTAGTGGCCCCCCTGAGCTTTGTTTTTGCTGGCAGAAGCAAAAGTCCTTCGCTGTTTCCAGGTCGGTCCCGTGGGCCAGATCTAAGCACTCCAAGGGCCAGATCCAGCCCGCAGACCTTGCGTTTGACCCCCCCACACCGCTCTAGTTCGAACTCTTAACTGGAACTTTCTCCTGTCCAAAAAGGGAGAGAGGGAGGGAGGAAATGAGAGAATGACTTGGTTGCAGTGGTGAAAAAAAGGCAGCAACAGCACTAGAATCTTTAACTATCCGATTATCTCCCTTATTCAGAAAAGGGTTGAACCGGTGGGGTCTTTGATGCTCTCTGAGCTTACTGGCTTTCTTGCAAACATTTCATTACCCACTCAAGGAACATCATTGTGCAGCGCTGAAGATGTTCTCCATCTGGGTAATGAAATGTCTGCGAGAAAAGAATCAAGCTCAGAGATTACAAAGACCCCACAAAGTCTTTGTAGCTTTCCTAGCCAGTCAAAAGGCCAAATGGTCCAAGAATATTAATTTGTGGGGGCAATCAGGAAGAGGTAGGGGGTGGGAATTCTACTGGTTCGGACCGGTTCTATAGAACTGGTTGTTATGATTCTGCACAGTTCGAGAACTGGCAAATCGTGCCTCTGGCTGGCCCCGCTCCTCTCTGCCCCACCCAGTCAGTCCTTATCTCGCATGCACAACATCACATGCATACCTGACATCACTGACTGTGTTCTTCCGTGCCCAACCACTCCTTAAGTTATTTCTTTTTCCCCTCCCAACAATCAGCCATTCCTATGATCAGCTGTGCTGGGATCCTCCTCGCTGCCTTATTGCTTCACCCAGGAGGCTCCCTGGGTCCCAGTAAACTTCCTGGGAGCAAAAACGTCCCTCCCCCGGAGGCTTCCCTGAGGCCCAGAAGGCCCCAAAATGGAGCATGGCGGGGGCCAGGCTCCATTTTCTTCCTGAGCCCCAGAGAAGCCTTCTGGGAGCAAAAATCCCCCCCCCGGAGGCTTCCCTGAGGCCCAAAGGCCCAAAAATGGTGTGTGTGTGTGTGTGTGTGTGTGTGTGTGTGTGCTGTAAAAGAAGCCACGCCCACCTGGTCACATGGCCATGCCCACTTAGCCACGCCCACAGAACTGGTTGTTAAAACATTTGAATGCTACCCCTGGGAAGAGGGTTTCCTTTTGGCTCTATCGACTCCTTCCGGCCTCAATTTCTGTCCGGTGTCTGCTTTGTAGGGAATGAACGGGGCCAGCAAAAGATTCACCAAGAATTACAGAATCCTGAGGGTAAGAACAGACAACCAGCGGAACAGCTTGCCACCAGAAGTTGTTGGTGCTCCATCCCTGGAGGCTTTTGAGACTGGACAGCCCTTTATCTAAGATGGTTCTAGGGTCTCCTGCTTCAGCTGGGGGTTGGACTAGAACAGTGGTCGCCAACCAACGGGCCGGAGACCACTGGTGGTCTGAGAGAACTTTGGTGGTCCACAGAGAAATGTCACCCCCAAAGTAATGAATCCAGGCTGCACAGGAACACAAAGCTGTGTCACCCACATGGCCCACGGGAACACAAGGCTTGCGTCACTTGCATTGCGAACAACATGAGGTAGTGAGGGGAGGGGGGAAAGGGCAGAGGGGGGAACTTGTCCCACGCACCCCACACGCCTCGCCTAGCCACTGGGCTGCTTCTCTCCGCTTCTTCCTTTCTTCTTCTGCTTTTGGCTGCACACAAGGAAAGCAGCCGAAGTCTTTCTTTCTCTCCCCCAAGCTCCACCAGAAATGAGTCTTTGGGACCCTGCAAGGCCTCCTGCTCCAAGACGCTGCGCCGGCACAAAAGACTCATTTCTGGCAGACTTTGGGGGAGAGAAAGAAAGACTTCTGCAGCTTCTGCTGCTTTCCTTGCATGCAGCCAAAAGTCTCTCTCTCTCTCCCTGAGAATGGAGCTGGAGATGGTATCCTGCGATCCCAAATAAAGAACAATCAATCGGTAGGAAAATGGGGTGGGGGATTTTCCTGAAGACTTTGGGGGGGCTTTTCCCAGGGTCTCTGGTCCCGCGGGATTTAAAATTATGAGTTTGGTGGTCCCTGAGATCCAAACGGTTGGCGACCCCTGGACTAGATGACCTCTAAGATCCCTTCCAACTCTGTTATTCTGTATTCTATACTTACATTTCCCCACCTTCAGTATTTTTCCTTCCTTGCAAAGGGTGAGGGAGTTGGGGAAACCTCCCCCAACCCTCACATTACTGTCAACAAGCCAGAAACGCAAAGATACATATAAAGTGTAATTTTGTCTCATTAGCCAACAACACGCACACTTGCTCTTCATCTCTATAATTCATTTCTTATTGTTTTTTTTCCCTTCCCCTTGTCCCCATTCTTCTTGTTTTATAGTTTTTGTAAGTTGCCCGTTATGGCTGTAATTTATAGCCGGGATTGGACAGTAGCAAATCACTGAATATTTTCATTGATTAGCCTAAATTGTCTAATCTCCTGTATGTTTTTAAGGAGTTGATTGGTTGGTATTTACTGATTGCCTTCATCTAATTTAAAAATCAATCAATAGCCACAACGAGAGGCAATGGATAAATCGAGTCTAATGTGGCATAACTGCTGCAAATATCCATCAGAGGGCCATTTTCAATCGCATTTGGAGCAGTTTTAATACATAAACCAACATGTCTAATGGTTTTACATCCGAAGCATATCATTTGGCAATAGAGCTTCACCCTGTGACAGAGCCTGATATTTCTGCTGTCTGTTTAGGGTGATTTCCCATCCTGAAAATGAACGTATTTCACCACAATAAAACTGCAGCAAATGAAAGGGGAGAAAAAAAGAAAAAAACTGCGATAAACTTCGGTTTAAAGGCGCTTTGCTCCATCGTCCCCAATATGATTGGCGTATATTAATGGAAAATTAGCATAGTGCTAGGTTTTCTTCGAAAGGATGCGATGCCTTCAGAAAATAAGGCCGCAGATGGAAGAGCGGGCTTCCTCTGCTTGTAAAAATTCATTTGGCAAAAGTATGATTTCATCCGGGCACCTTTAGCCATCGCAGAGGCAAAGAGGGCAGTTTTAATTCTTTTCTTTTACAAAAAAGCTGATTTGATTTTTACATGGCGTTCCTTGAAATTCAGTCGTATATTAAGGGCGTAAATGGGGCAAGGAGGGAGCTGCTTTGTTTTTGTCACTTTTAGAGCGAGAAAGCCGGCTCAGTTTACCTCTGCGCCGTGGCTTTCAAGCTCATTATGATTGCTTACCACACCATAACGGTGGGTTTGGCTTGAAAAATAACTTGAAAGTCCTTCGACCGGCTCAGCATCTCGCTGGGAAACCAAAGTTTGCTCAACTTTGCAAAGTGGAGAGTTGACAAAGGCAAAACCAGGGACCAGGCTGATGATTTAAAACACAGAGAGGAGGGCCTTTCCGACCCCCCCCCCCCCCCACGGCTGGCTGTTTCGGGTGAACCTCTGGAAAAACAGTGGAGATGGAAGCAGAGATTCTTGAGAACTTTTAGCTCCGCTTCTTTTAACTTTTAGCCCCGTTCCCTCCTCACAGCAGAAAGGGGTGCAAAAGGAGGCAGCCTCTCCGTGGTCCATTACCCCAGAGCCAAAGTGCAGGCTTCCTTATGAAGATTTTCCCCCCAAAAAATTGATGACCGGTTGATTTGAAAGTTTTATGGGCATGGTCATGCAAGAATGGAGAAAAAGAATCTAAAGGATCTTAAAGGTTCCTTCTCTTCCTCCTTTTTCCTCTTCTTCTTTTCTTCCTCTTTTCCTCCTCCTCCTCCTCTTCTTTTCCTCCTCTTCCTCCTCCCTCTCTTCATCTCCTTTTCCTCTTTTCCTCCTCCTCCTTTTTCCCTCTTTTCCTATTTCTTTTCCTCCTCTTTTCCCTCCTCCTCCTCCTCCTCCTCTTCCTCTCCTTTTCCTCTTCCTCTTTTCCTCCTCCTCCTCTTCTTTTCCTCCTCCTCTCCTTTTCTCTTCCTCTTTTCCCCCTCCTCCTCTTCTTTTCCTCCTCTTCCTCCTTCCTCTCTTCCTTTCCTTTTCCTTTTCCTCTTTTCCTCCTCCTCTTCCTCCTCCTCTTCTTTTCCTCCTCTTCCTCCTCCCTCTCTTCCCCTCCTTTTCCCCTCTTTTCCTCTTCCTCTTTTCCTCTTCCTCTCCTCCTCCTCCTCCCCCTCCCCCCTCCTCCCCCCCTTGTTAGCGTGACATAGGAAAGACATGCAAACTCTACCATCTACCTGAACATAGGCAGGCGCACTTCACCTCATTTGTTTTTACAAAAGAAAGCCTTCCAGGGCTTATGAAAAGGCCTAGATTTCTACTCCTGCCCGTGTGTGTCTGAGAAAGCTGTGCCTGCTTAGCAACCCTTCCTTGCCCCAAACTTGAGCTCTTGACTACCCACATCTCCTCCTCGTGCCTGTCAAATTTTGCCCTTGCGAAAGGAGCACGGACAGAGCCTGCCAGTCTGTGAATAAAACTGTGAAAAGACCGTGAGTCTCCGTGAGATCATAACATCTTCATATTCTCTTCCCCTCCCTCCGCAAATCCACCTAGATAGATCAGATAGGGGACATAGATACGCGCATGAATGTGTGCAAAGATAGATGGATGGACAACTAGGCAACCCTGCGAGGCGGGAAGCTGGATGAAGACACACGGGTTCAAAGCAAGAAGGTTGATGCAACCGGACAGATAAGGTGCTGCTACTCCACACCGTAGTTAAAGCTCCTTTTCTTGTTAACAAATGGATTATGAAACATCTTTCGAAATGTGATGTATTCCCTCCCTCTTCCCTGCCTAAATCATAAAGAGTTAGGGAGGAGGAGGAGGAGGAGGGCCAGACTGGGAAAGAAACATTTTTGCAACATGCATCTTTGTCGGTATTTGTCTTGCCAAGGGCTCTTTGGTCCCCTTGTCACAGCCTTGCAAACCACATTACTTACCCAAACACCCTACAGGGAGACCATGATGGATATAATTTCCAGAAGATTGTAAGGCAGGCCGTTCTAACCATTAAAATGAAATAAATAAGAATAAAAAACCTAAGAGAGCTTTCTAGGATAATGGAAGAGGCTCGGTTTGTTCTTGCTTCTCTATGGGCCATTAGTTAGAGGGGGAGGGGAGGGGGAGAGACAGAAAGAGAGAAAGAGAAAGAGAGCAAGCAAGAAAGAGAGAGACAGAGAGAGAGAAAGAGAGAGGGGATAAGAAATTGAGTGTGTGTGAGAGAGAGACAGAGAGAGGAAGAGAGGCAGAGAGGGAGAGAGAGGGAGGAGAGGGAGAGAGAGGGGGAGAATGAGGGAGAGAGAAAGAGAACGAGAGAGAGGAAGAGAGAAAGAAAGAGAGAGAGAGAGGAAGAAAGTGACTGTGTGAGAGAGAGAGACAGAGAGAGGAAGAGAGACAGAGACAGAGAGGAAGAGAGGGAGAGAGAGGGGGGAGAATGAGGGAGAGAGAAAGAGAACGAGAGAGAGGAAGAGAGAAAGAGAGAGAGAGAGTAAGAAAGTGAGTGTGTGTGAGAGAGAGACAGAGAGAGGAAGAGAGAGGGGGGAGAATGAGGGAGAGAGAGAGAGGAAGAGAGAGGGAGGAAGAGAGAGAGAGAGAGAGCACAGAGGGGAAAAAGGAGGATGCAGGGACAAGCCCTCGACTGCAGGTGCTTCATCCTTTTTGTAAGAAAGCCGCTCCGAGACAAATGATTCTGCCTGGCATTTTGTACACACCGGAGATTGCTTATCGATCCAGATCAGAATATTCAAGCTGGCCCAGAGGGAGAAGGCAGAGTATTTTCTGAGGGAGTTAATAACTTGGCAGCTGAGCTGTCTTGTCCAATTCACTGAATCCGAGTCTCTAATCAGGCCTGAGTTTCTTATTTGGAGGACAGGACCCACATGCGTCGACGCTTCGCCTTCCACTCTGCCTGCCCAGTGACAGTGATTGAAATGACAGCCTTATGGATGGAGGCTAATCAAATTGTTTATTATCAGCCTAAATCGATAGGTATAGATTGTGGAAACATCACTATCCCGCCAACAAAAAGTCATACTAATGTTTCTGGTCCTGCAGATATAATTGGAAATGGTCTTTTCCTGCGGTATCCTTCCTTCCTTCCTTCCTTCCTTCCTTCCTTCCTTCCTCACTTTTCTTCCTTCCTTCCTTCCTTCCTCCCTTCCTTCCTTCTTTCCTCACTTTTCCTTCCTTCCCTTCCTCTCTCCCTCCCCCTCCTTCTCCCTCTCCTTCCTTCCTTCCTTCCTTCCTTCCTTCCTCAGTCCTCCCTTCCTTCCCTCCTTTCCCTTCCTTCTTTCCTTCCTCCCTCCCTCCTCCCTTTTCCTCCCTCTCCTTCCTTCCCTTCCTTCCTCACATTTCTTCCTTCCTTCTTTCCTCAGTTCTTCCTTCCTTCTCTACCTCCCCCTCCTTCTCCATCTCCTTCCTTTTTCCTTCCTTCCTTCCTTCCTCAGTTCTTCCTTCCTTCCTTCCTTCCTTCCTTCCTTCCTTCCTTCCTTCCTTCCTTCCTTCCTTCCTTCCTTCTTTTCTCCCTCCCCTCCCTTTCCTTCCTCAACTTCCTTTCTTCTTCACTTCTTCCTTCTTTCCTCCCTCTCTCCCCTCTTTCTCCTCCCTCTCCTTCCTTCTTTCCTTCCTCCCTCCCTCCCTCTCCTCCTCCTTCTCCTCCTTCCTTCCTCCCTCCCTCCTTCCCTCCTTCCCCTCCCCTTCCCCTTTTCTGAGCCACATAGTTTTCTTGGTTTTGTGTTTTGTGGTTCCTGGTCCTTCCATTTTACAAATCCTGTGCTTTGGAGGGAGGAGGCACGTGAAATGTTTTAATCTTGCAAGATCTCCTCCGCATCTCCTTGGCCAGCCACTTTTAACCATGTGCCATCCCCAAAATAGAGGAAGGGAGTTTAGAAGCATTCGCTTGCAGCTCTTCGTAACTAAGCCGTCCTGCAAAGAGTGGAGCTTTCAAAATTATATCTTGCAAACTGTAAGGGGGACTTGCATATTCTCTAATTGTTGGGTTGAAACCTGGGATCCTATTTTGGGTTTTTGGCAGCATCCAGAAAAGGCCTCAAAGAAGTCTACCTTCCCCCTTGCTTTTCCAATAGTTTCTGGGATTATGGTTTTTTTTTTATCATTATTTTTATAGTATGGTTTTTCTTGTTCAGTTGGAGTGTGACTGACACGAGAAAGACAACGAAATAAATGTTGGCTGCCTCCACTCTTAACTCCATCTTTCCTTTGGTTATGTCATTGCGTCTTCAACATAATGTTACTCAAAAACAACAACAACAATATCCCTTTAGAAAAGACACACAGGGAAGAGGATGGAAGCAGAAGAATTTTTTGGAGGAACTGGAGATTGTCATATGATGATAAAACTGGTGGAATAAAGAACTTGAGTAGGGTTGGGGGTTTTTTTCTACCTGACCTTCTTTGCACTTTTGGGAAATATATTTTAATTTGGAATAGGGCTGGATCAGAACACTTACCTGCGTTTTCCAACTCACACCTCTTCTATTTCAAATTATTATTTTTTTAAAGAGAAGACATCTCATTTAATGCCAGATAGTAGAGACTTCCTTTGGCTTTTCCTTAGTAACAAGCTGGCCAATGAATGTGGGTGAACATTCTGTCTTTTACTATAGATAGGGAAAGGGAATTCTGTAGAGGGACTTGTTTTAGCAACTGAAACATAGGCATGAGCCAGGAAGGTGGCAGAGGGAAAGGTGGATGGGAAACACCAATGGCTTCCTTCAGTCTGTGCCAACATCTTACACTAAAACAAAACTTTAGCGAAACAAACGCTGAAGCATCCCAAGAAAAGGGAAATAAAACTAGGAAGAGCTTGAGGAAATTGGAGGGCAGATTTTGACACACTGTTAATCTGGAACAACTAAGAATGTCCTTGGAAGGGAAGGAGGGAGACAGATGATTGATAGATACACGCACAGAGAGAGGATGGATAGATAGACACACAGATAGAAGATTAGATAGATAAATAGATAGATAATAGATGGATGGATGGATGGATGGATGGATGGATAGACATACAGAAGAGAGAGAGAGAGAGAGAGAGAGAGAGAGAGAGAGAGAGAGAGAGAGAGAGAGAGAGAATATTAGATAGAGAGAGAGAGAGAGAGAGAGAGAGATGATTGATATACATAAAATGAGAAGATGGATTGATATCACACACAGATAGAAGATGGATAGATAGAAGGGAGATAGAGAGATAGAGATATATATATATAGAGAGAGAGAGAAAGAGAGAGAGAGAGAGAGATGATTGATATACACAAAGTGGGAGGATGGATAGATATCACACACAGACAGAAGATGGATAGATAGAAGATATAGAGAGAGATAGACAGACAGAGAGACAGAAAGACTAGAAGCACACACTACATAGACACATTGCATAGATTAGACAGATAGGATAGATAGATACACACACAATCACACACACAGAGAGAGAATGAATGAATGAATGAATGAATGAATGAATGAATGAATGAATGAATGAATGAATGAATGATGGCCATCCCTGCATGTTAGAACCCTTGGCCTTTTTGATACGTTCTACTTGTAAATTAGAAAATGTATATATATTTAAAAAAAAAAAAAACACGGAGAAGGCCAGCTCGACTTTTTAAAACCACCCCCCTTGCAGATGCCTTTGGGAACAATTATGACTTTGGGTTATAAAACATGCATCCTTTTGGTGCCAAAATGGCTCCGCTTCAAACCGCTGGCTTTGAAGTAGGGCTTAATTTTTCATTCCGCTAATTCAGATTCTGGCTACATCACCATCGAGCATCTTCTCCTGGCCTGGATGGTTGAGATCCAGCGGGGTGTTTTTATGTCTTCTTAATGTCAGCTACCCCTTGCTTGACCCTGAGTCCCTTCCCTTCCCCTCCCCTCTCCTCTTTTGAAGTGGCCTGAAAAAAGCAGCGGTCCCTCTGATTAGCCATATTTTTCCATTTCCAGGAAACAAAAGCCGAATGACACACTCTTGCTAGATCTTCAGCGCCAGGGTGACCTTGCTAAGTCAATGGCCCAGCTGCCCAACAAGGCTTCGCTTATGTTCGGCCATGAATACCGGGTGTCCCAAATGTCAGCAATGAAAGGGAAATCAGGAGCAAGCCGATGGGAAATCGAGTGTAACATGACCCCTTGTGTGCGATAGGAATCACTGGAGCAGATCCTGTCTCCGTAAAGATGTCCTTAAGACTGTGGCATCAAAGAAGAGGGGCACATGACACATTTCTGCCACCCACAATTGGTTGCTATTTCATGACATTGCTGGTACAGTTCTTAGGGCTTCATTCTTTTACCCCAGGTTTCTTTAAAGCAATAATAGAATAGAATAATAGAAGAACAGTGTCAGGATCCAAGTAATGCAATCATCAGTTGGAAGGGACCTTGGAGGTAACAGATAACAGATAATCAGAGTTGGAAGACACCTAATAGGTCATCTAGTCCAACCTCCTGCCCAAGCAGGAGACCCTACACCATTTCTGACAAATGGCAGTCCAATCTCTTCTTGAAAGTCTCAAGTGATGACGCTCCCACAACTTCCAAGGGATACTTCTGTTCCAGTGGTTGATTGTTCTCACTGTCAGAAAATGTCTCCTTATTTCCAGGTTAAATCTCTCCTTGTTCAGTTTCCATTCATTATTCTTTATCTGGCCTATAGGCACTTTAAAAAATAGCTCGATCCCTTCCTCCTCTCTGTGGAAGCCCCTCAAATATTGGAAGGCTGCTATCCTGTCTCCCCCGGTCCTTCTCTTCTCTAGACTAGCCAAGCCCAGTTCCTGTCCTTGCATGCAGCCAAAAGCAGAAGAAGAAAGAAGCAGAAAGAAGCAGCCCGGTGGACAGGCCAGGGGCGTGGGACAAGTGTGGCAAGTTCTTTCCCTCTGTCCTTTCCCCCCTCCCCTCACTACCTCGTGTTGTTCACAATACAAGCGACACAAGCCTTGTGTTCCTGTGGGCCATGTGGGCGGCTCAGCCTTGTATTCCCGGGCAGCCTGGATGAATTGCATTGGGTGTGACAGATAACAGATAATAGTCTTCTGATCCAACTACCTGCTCAAGCAGAAAGTCCTATATACCATTCCAGACAAATGGCTGTCCAAGCTCTTCTTAAAAACTTCCAGTGTTGGAGCATCCATAACTTCTCAAGCCATTCCATTGATTAATAGTTCTAATATTTGAATATATAATCTAATTTCCTGCCAATAATCCTTCTCCTGAAGGCAAGCCATTCCTCTGGTTGATTGTTCTCACTGTCAGGACATGACTCCTTAATTCTAGGTTGGTTCTCTCCTTGATTAATTTCCATCTATTGCTTCTTGGTGCCTTCAAGGTGCTTTGGACAATAGGTTAATCCTCTCTTCTTTGTGGCAGCACCTCAAATATTGGAACACTGCTATCATGTCACCCCTGGTCCTTCTTTTCATTAAACAGGACATATCGAATTCCAGCAACCATTCTTCGTATGTTTTATCCTCTAGGCCCCTAATCATCTTTGTTGCTCTTCTCTGCACTCTTGCCAAAGTCTCAATATCTTCATTATACTGCGGTGACCAAAACTGGATGCAGTATTCCAAGTGCAGTCTTACCAACTGGTTTCACTTCCCTGGTTCTTGTGTTCTGGGATAGCACAATCTAGCAATCATGGAAGTGAACAAGGAAAGACACCACAATCTCATGTTTCCTAAAAACTGTTCCTTGGATCTATACATGAGTTAACGTAGTATCTCAAGAGTCTGAAGATCTTTGTGAAACCTGAAAAACCTTGTGGTTACAGGAGCAAAGACTGAAAGTCTCACACAGATGTCCAACTTGCCCTTAAGGAGCAGAAATAAATCCTATCTTCAAATTCCTCGCTCTTTTTACTTGCTCCCAAACTTTCAGTGATGAAAGGGAAGGTCAAATGAAGGTTTCTACTTAACACATTTCTACATACATAGTAGAAGATTCCTCTAGTCTAGGTGATCAGAAATAGGCAAGAGGTCTCAAAAGGACGGACCCTTTTTTATTTTTGAAATAAAACATTTGTATTGTCCGTTTGTGCTGAGAACAGGCGGATAAACTCCCACAGTGCTGTTCTAAGTGTTGTGTGTGGTTGCAGGTCACTTGATGGAAATATGGTTGTGCTGTTGTGCATTTGGTCAGGGGGGTTTCAAATAATTCTCTCTCCCTCCTCTCCAATCAGTTCAGGAGGAAGGATTCATCCAGGCTTGTTCGACGGTCAACAAGGATTGTCTGAATGGCATTGTAAGAATGGAGATGGGGTTTACACTGATCTACAACTCTCTTACCCACTTTTAACTTTTCCATGGAGAAGATGAAGATCTGTACGGGTGTAAGATACGGGTGGGTCTCCTACTTGCATTCTACTCTATAGACAATTCCCAAAACGAATCAGGTCCTTTTCTACAGCGATTTACCAAGTTTGAATTCTTTAAGCATCGTCCCTTCCCTCTCTCCCTCCCTCCCTTCTCTGTCTTCCCCTCCCTTCCCTCCTTCCCACTTCCCTTCTCCCTCTCCCATTCCCCCTCCTTCTCCTCCTTATTTTGCCTGAGAAAACCCACTTCAAGAAAGAGGACCCCCTTCCCAAAACTGAATAAGGGGAGAAAGAGAAAACCTGGTTGTCATGCACATTACATTTTTAATGCCATTTTGCTCGCTGTCATGGTAAATAAAGAATATTAATTAGTCAAGTAGCCTCTCTGACAGGCCTTTTGTTTTTACCCTGATTCCTAAATTATGTATTCTGCCGATTTATTTATAGCTCTTGAGTCAGAAATGTAGATGCTTTGTACGAGAGAGGTTGGAAGATATGTTGGCAAAGAAGTCAGGAGGCCAAGAAAGCATAGCTTTTTCCGTCCGCGTCTTTCCCCCCTTTTTATTTTCATCAAAATGTTCTTAAGCATATTCGTCACATTGAAGGGGAGATCGGGAAACAGGGACGTCTGGATTTCGGAGCTATTTCTGTAGGGTTTTTTTTTTCTTCTCTCTTTTA
Organism: Pseudonaja textilis; assembly: GCF_049901715.1. Taxonomy (NCBI): domain Eukaryota; kingdom Metazoa; phylum Chordata; class Lepidosauria; order Squamata; family Elapidae; genus Pseudonaja; species Pseudonaja textilis. Next base: position 17,518,062 of record NC_142000.1, read on the forward strand.
ATTGTTGTGAAGCCCACAAATAAATGTTTCTTCGGAAAACGTTGCCCTCATCTCATGCAAGCAAAATTAGTGCCTATTAATTAATTTAAAAATGTATGCTTTTTTAAAAATGATTTTTTTTTAAAAAAAGGAAGAAACAATTAGCTTTCTTATTTTTATTTAGTGCTGAATGCCAAGATTTGTTTAACCAAACACCATGGGAAGGATCTTCTTCGCCATCTAGACTCGTATTCGTCAAAATGGAAACTTTCACATGTGTGGATTCCAAATCCCAGAATTTTTAGCAATGGTTCTGTTAGATGGGGATTTCTCCCTCCCTCTTCTGTCTTCCACCCCCTTCCTTCCTTCCTTCCTTCCTTCCTTCCTTCCTTCCTTCCTTCCTTCCTTCCTTCCTTCCTTCCTTCCTTCCTTCCTTCCTTCCCCTTCCTTCCATCCATCCCTCCCACCCCTTCTGTCTTTCCTCCCTCCCTTTCCTCCCTCCCTCCCCTTCTGTCCTTCCTTCCTTCTTCCCTCCCCTTCCCCTTCCTTCCTTTCCCCCCTCCCTTCTTCCCTCCCTCCCTTTCCTCTCTCCCCTTCCTTTTCTCTCTCCCCTTCTGCCTTCCTTCCTTCCTCTCTTCCTCCCTCCCTTCCTTCCTTCCTAATTTATACGCTGCCAATCTCACAATTACATGACCCTGGTAGACTTATAAACCAATAGAAACATTAGTATAAAAGGTTAAAACACTAAAACAGTATAGTTTCCTTTCTCTTCTTTATAGAAATGCACACATGCCACTGATGTCATCTATTTAAGGAGTAAACCAAGGTGGGGAGTTTTTTTTTGTTTTCATTTTGTACATCATACCTTTTTACAAGATAAAGGACGGGAACGTCTTGGGTAACAGAGCTACATTTTTGCGGTTTTTATCCATTGCGCATATAATATGTGGTCGAAGGCAAAGTAATGCTTTAAAAAGGGTGGATGGCCAGCACGTTTTTAGGCTGAGGTTTTACTGGGATATATGTTTTCAATGGCAGAAATATGTGTGCAATTATGTCTCGTGAATTTGGATAAACCTGCGCTGCTCTTTGTTGTTGTTCGCCATAATAAAATCACTTATTTTAAAATTCATGCTGGCGTTTCTGGGTTTCCTCCCCTTCAGATACCTTAGTCTTCCTTTCTTTCTTCCCTTGTCTTAACCACTACTAGCAGTCACCTTCTGATGCAAAATATGGTTTCCAAAAGTGCCAATAAATGACATATGTTGGCCCAGCTTTTGAATTTCCTACCTACAGGCTTACAACAGGTCATTTAGCAGCTTCCAAAGTTACAACGGCACTGAAAAACAGTGACTTATGGCCATTTTTCACACAATCACTGCAGGATTGGTTTTTAATCTCCCTGACTTTAGAGTATACAGCTGATTTTTATCTCATGGACTCAAAACAACAACAACTGGATTCTATTATGGAAGAACTATGCCTTTTAAAATTATTTTTAATTGGTTTTCTCTTTACATACAAATGCTTAATGAACAGCATACTCCGAGTTCATTTGTTAGCATAGTGATGCTCCTTAAATTCCTAATTTCTACCCCTGTTGTCCAACCATCGATAAAACAAGTCCCAAGTTTGAAAATATTCCGCGTCTTCTTTTTCTTTTAACTTCAGTGTTAGTCTATCCATTTCTGCACAGTCCAGAGTTGGTATTCAGCAGGTTCCGACCAGTTCTGGAGAACTGGTAGAGGAAATTTTGAGTAGTTCAGAGAACTGGCAAATGCTGCCTGTGACTGGCCCCACCAATCCCATCTCTTCTCTGCCTCAAGAGTCCCAGCTGATTGGCTGGGTTTCCTTTGGTTGCCCTGCCCAGGAGAACGGAGCTGGAAAGCAGGTTAGTGGGGTGGAGAGGGAATGGAGATTTTAAAGTATCCTTCCCCTGCCATGCCCACCAAGTCATGCCCATCAAGCCACATCTACAGAACCGGTAGTAAAAAATTTTGAATCCCACCACTGGCACAGTCCAATATTTTTTTAGAATTATATCTTCTTCTGTATGAAAAACTATGCTTTTTCATAACAGACTCCCTTGGCTTTCTAACCTTTAATAAGAACGCTATATTTATCTCAGATATACATATCTTCCTTCCCAGGTATATTGGTAATTCAAAAATCTGTAGACAAGAGCTGAACATGAAGAGGATATATCCTCTTTACGGGATGAAATAGTTATTAAACGGTAATGTGTATTATTACACCCCCCCCCTTTAAAGAAAATTCTTTTCATGCCTATTTTAAGCAATTGATTACTCCCTGACTAATAATAGGTGTGCCTTTTGTCAACGAGCTGAATGGAGAGGATCGCAGATAATGTACTATATAATTGTTCAGTTGACTGCTGTTGAAAATTCCCAGCTTCTACTTGAGGAAACCAACAGTCCCATGTTACTAACTAATTTATCCTGTAAGCGTAATTAGAATTCTCTGCCTCAACAGGACCCACCTGGGGTGCAGCTTCCTTGATGTAATTGTCTTATTTATGTAGCTCATACTTCCAGTCCTCCAGCAAGAAAAATTAAGCTGATGTTGGGAAGTGGAAGAGAAGGGATGAGGGTAGAAAGCCCGACCAAAGCAAGATCTAAGTGGAGTTCAGCTACAGTATTATAATTCTTGTCAAAATGGTTAAATCTGAGTCGGTCTTTGCATAAACCAGAATAATAGAGCCGAAAGGGACCTTGGAGGTCTTCTAGCCCAACCTCCTGCTCAAGCAGGAAACAACCGTATACCGTGTCAAATGGTGTCCAATCTCTTCTTGAAAACCTCCAGTGTTGGAGCATTCACCACTTCTGCAGACAAGCTGTTCCGCTGACTGATTGTTCTCACGATCAGGGAATTTCTCCTTAATTGTAGATTGGTTCTTTCCTTGATTGGTTTCTGTCCATTGCTTCTTGTCCTGCCTTCAGGTGCTTTAGAGAATAGGTGGATGTCATCTTCTTTGGGGCAGCTGCCCCTCAAAATTAGAAGACTGCTATCATGTCACTCTTATTCTTTGGTTTTCATTAAACTAGACATACCCAATTCCTGCAATCATTCTTCATATGTTTTAGCTTCCAGTTCCCTAATCTTCTTTGTTGCTCTTCTCTGCACTTTTTCCAGAGTCTCTGACAACTCAAAAAAACATTTTGTATACATGTTTTATAGTTGACAACAGAAAGGGGGGGGGAGTTTCAAAGAGCAGGCGGCAGTGTGGAATCGAAAATACATTCCATTCATATTTTCTTCAAAGACTGATTAGATGACTGAAGCTTTTGCCCACAAAAATCTAACTGGAGAGCATGATTGATGACTCTTGGCTATGGATGTTTTTCATTGGATGATATACCCAGAGGGGTGGGTGGGTGGGAAAAGCAGGATCAAGGGTGACAGTGAATTACATATTGGCTATGCCCAGGTAAATGCCGAATGTAAAATGTTACCTTCAAATAAATCTTTTTTTGTTTTGGGAGTGTAGGCTTTTGATTTAATTGGAGTAACTGCCGGAATCCTGACAGCCTTAGCATCTTTTTTAACATCATGGCAAACAAAACTGGATGCAATATTTCAAGTGTGGCCTTTCCAACCATTCTTATTTTGATAAAAGTAGGCATGAAAATAGTAGGCATGAAATATAATGTTCTATATTTTCTACCTTAAAAACCAAAGCGGCATAACAGAGCATACCATTTAAATGCATCTTAGTAACATCAGCTTTCATCCCTCTGACATAGAGCTGTGAGAAATCAGATATTTTAAGGTGGATAATATGGTGGAAGAATTATTATTATTGTCAGTCAAAGGTTCCTTCATCTTTCTTCAAGCTCGCCTGGAACTATTCTCTCTATTGCTTCAATTTGTTTTCAAATATCTGTTAACTTGTGATGACCCCTTTCAACCCAGGAAAAAAAAAAAAGAGAGAGAGAGAGAATCTTGTCTTCACAGCATGGAATCTGAACTGGACCTCCTGAATTTTTTTTTTTATCCTGGTCCCTATTTTGAAGAGTCGTTCAAGTTGAACCATTTCTGTGGGCTTCATGCAATTTCTACAGCCTTTTAAACTAACCCCCTGATTTTTCCAACATGTGAATTCTTGTCGTTGCTTCAGCCAATTATCAGCATCTTCTGTGGTCTCTTTGTTTTCTCCATTCTTACTTTGGTTAATTGTTTACTGAGCATGAAGTCCTTCAATGACTATGGAGTTCTTGAGGGGGTGGTGATGGATGAATGGAGAAGAGGCTGAAAAACACTTGGCTTCCTAAATTAGATTGAAAGGAAGTCTGAATCAAAATATGATGTGATCATAATAATGAAGTTATTAACGAACAACTAATAATGAAGAAGCTAAAGTGCTCTGGGACTTTAGAATGCAAACCTGCTACGGAACACTCCAGACTTGAAGACGAAGAATGGAAGACGAAGAACTGAAGGAGATAACAAAATACAAAGGCCTGCAAACAGAAGTAGAACAAGTGTGGCAAAAGAAATCAAAGGTGGTATCAATTGTAATAGGTGCCTTGGGTGCAATCCCAAAACACCTGGAGCAGCATTTGAATACCATCAGAACTGACAACATCACCACCAGTCAATTGCAAAAGGCAGCTTGACTCGGAACAGCTTACAACCTGACACGATAGCTCTAAGACCATCAAACATCTGCCTATCCTAGGTCCTTGGGAAAGACTCAATGGGTGGATAAAAATTCCGAATCCAGTCTAAACATCTGGCTGACTGTGAGACCCAACCATAATGACCATCGGCAAACAACAGTAATCGGAAATACCAAGACTTGCTCACACGAGATTGCAAAACATTGGAAAAAAATGAGAATAGAATCATTTGTTTTGGGGGCAATTAGGGGGAATGTCATGAGTTATTCAAAGGAATTTGAATTGCTTATTTATGGAACAATTTATTCACACACACACACACACACACACATGCACACACGCAAAAAAAAATCCAGCCTTGTTAGGGATCTGATATCTAATTAAATGTAACTTTTATGATTTCTAGCTTTTTGATGAGGCTGGAATTATGAAGAACACTGGCCAACCCTGACTATATAATGTATGATTTAATATTTCAAAATCTCTTAGACTCTTTCAAAACTTCCACTTCTTCTCAAATTTGTGGTCCCAATGACGGTAGAAGGTTGGAGGGCTGCAAATGGAACGCTGCTTGTAGCGATGCTAAAATTGCTATTTATAACCCATGATTGTTGGGTTTCCCCCATCAAGTCAACCAAATTTTGACCAAGTGTCCCCTGTTGCTTCAGTAATTAAACCCAATTCAAGAGATTGTCCTTTCATGCTATCCTTCCTTTTTTTTATCCTTCCAATCAGCACATTTAGTGGTACCCAACAGAGGTGGTATTCAGCAGGTTCTGACCAGTTCTGGAGAACCAATAGCGGAAATTTCGAGTCGTTGGGAGAACCGGCAAGTACCACCTGTGACTGGCTCCACCAACCCCATCTATTCTCTGCCTCCCAAGTCCCAGCTGATCAGCTGGGTCTCCTTTTGTTGCCCTGCACAGGAGAACGGAGCTGGAAAGCAGGTTAGTGGGGTGGGGAGGGAAGGGGGATTTTGCAGTATACTTCCCCTGACACACCCACCAAGCCACGCCCACCAAGCCATGCCCACAGAACCGGTAATAAAAAATATTGAATCCCACCACTGGTACCCAAGCAATCAACCCAATGGTCTTTAATAAAGAGGCGTGCATATTTAGATAGCTGTTATGGATGTTGATCAAGCTTTGCAACGGATCATCAATCACCTTTACTTTTCCAAAGCTACTCACCATAAAGCTTTTGATAACATCTCATGCTTAGCCGGGGGAGGATACATTTGAAAACAGCAGCAAAGTCTTTAAATTTTGAAACATTAAAATTTGCTTTTTTTCCATGGACTCCTGAAGCAACAGCGGCCCCCAACTTTCCCATTCTGCCAAAAGTGATATTTTAGGCTTAGAGAGAGTAAATCATATTTGACAGTTTTAAGATTCCGAAATGAACTTTGCAAAAAAATGGGAGGTTAAAAGTAGCTAGAAGGTGATTGGGATAAAAAAGAGGGTAAATAGCTCTATTTGCCAACAAGCTACGTTATAGTCCCAAGGAACATTTCTATTATGTATTTAAGGAAATCATAGTCTGTTGTTTGACCATTTTTTGTGTATTAAAGTCAACATGTCGACTTCAGCATGTCCCAGTTTCTAGCATGCCATGGACCAGTGCTGGGTCATGGGCCTGGGGGTTGGGCACCTCTGATGTAGGGGTAATCAGCATTTGGAATTGCACCTAAAAAGCTGGACAGTTATCAGATGTTCAAGTGGATACTCCACTGAATAGGAGGTCAAACCACATAACAGCTAAAATCTCTTCTTCAGTTCTACAATTCTATGAAGTCATCGGCAGTTGAGGTTGCCTTGGGAGCCTCAACCAGCTGCCTTCCAAATTCCGTATTTTTTTAGGAAAACATGTTGGCATCCAATTCTCTCCAGAGTAAGCATGGACAAGATGAGTCTTCCAGAATTCAAGCTTTCCTATTTTTTTCTTCTTCATTATCCATTTATATTTGGACCACAGCAGCAGCAGCAACTTGGGTGGCAAGGTCAATGGGAAAAGAGAAGGAGCCAAAGGTAATCTGTTTTTGAGATGTTCTCTCTGAATTGGGACAAAAGCCCTGCCAAGCCTCAGAGGGATGGCAAGAACACAGTGGGAGAATCACAAAACCTGACCAAGGGATGCTTGCAGATCTTTGACCTGCAAAAAGACTACACACCTGCATTTTGAGGAAACCAAAGGAATAGAATAGAATAGAATTCTTTATTGGCCAACGTGATTGGACACACAAGAAATTAGTCTTGGTGCAAATGCTCTCAGTGTACATAAAAAGAAAAGACATATTCGTCTAGAATCATAAGGTTCAACATTTAATAATAGTCAGAGGGTACAATAAGCCATCAAATCATACTAGGAAACAAGTCAATATAAATCGTAAGGATACAGGCAACAAAGTTACGGTCATACAGTCACAAGTGGGAGGGGATGGGTGATAAGGAGTGATGAGAAGATTAACAGTAATAGTAATATAGACTTTGTAAATAGTTGGACAGTGCTGGGGGAATTCAGGGAGTGACACCATTCAACTTTTCAGAGAAAACAAATCTTTGGTAAGTTAAAGGTGTCAACCCAGCACAGAACATTTTCTGGAAGAAGACAGGATAAAAGATGACCAACATTCTTTATGGCTAGAAAGGAGAAGAGGTATCCCTATGTTGCTTTGCAAATTACAGCTTGCTGGGGGTGCCATTACTGGGTTGACACCATGGTGGGTCGACAAATCAGTCTCATTATCGGTTGGAAAATTTGAGAGCCCAGAATTATTTATTGGCAAATTAGAGATGGCAGAATTATTGGTTGGGAAGGAGAAGGTTGCAAGCAATGGGTTAGGAAATTAGAGGTGCTTGGTTTTGTCCGTGCATAAATCGGAGCTCGGGAAAGTGGTTATTGGAGGCCAAATTAAAGACAGGCAACATTATTTATGGCTCTTTCAGAAAATATTGGAAGGAGGCTGCCCAGCTTGTTAGAGAAGAATGTATTGGTTGCTCTGGAATGATTCCTTCCTTCTCTTCGTTTTGAGACAACTATAAACAACAAAATACCTTTGCAGAACAGATAGCATATTTATATTTTAAATAAATAATAGATACATTCTAGCTGTGCTCCTCGAAAAATTCCAGCAATGAAAACAATATTCCTTTGTGCCTTCAGATCAGGGTTGAACTCCTGGTTTCGGTCTGGAAAATTTTCTTGACAAAATTTTGAAAGTAGTTTGCCATTGTCTTCTTCTCAGGGCTGAGGGAGACTGACTGGCTCAAGGTCAACCAGCTGTGTCCACAGCAAGACTAGAAGTCACGCTCTCCTGGTTTCTAGCCCGATGCCCTAGCTGCTACATCAAACTGCCTTTTTATGCTCTATAGATTTCTATAATTCATCTTAACTTTGGAATAAGTAATTCCAAATAATAATTCCAATATTAAGTAACCCTATGGAAGAGGTGCAAGAGTGGTTGCAAAAAAAGAAAGAAAGAAAGAAAGAAAGAAAGAAAGAAAGAAAGAAAGAAAGAAAGAAAGAAAGAAAGAAAGAAAGAAAGAAAGAAAGAAAGAAAGAAAGAAAGAAAGAAAAAGAAAAGAAATGAAATTCGGGAGACATTTTCATCACTGCCCCTAGTTTAGAATAAATGGTTGCTCATCTGTTGGGCTTCTTTCTGGTTCATGTGGAGGATCTGCAGAATAATTGTTTTTGAAAGTGTGCAGAGAAGGGTAATAAAGACGATTAGGGGACCGGAGGCTAAAACACACGAAGAATGGTTGCTGGAATTGGGCATGTCTTGTACCTATAATGAAAAGAAGGACTAGGGGTGACATGATAGCAGTCTTCTTATATTTGAGGACCTGCCACAAAGAAGAGGGCGTCAAGCTATTCTCCAGAGCACCAGAAGGGCAGGACAAGAAACAATGGCTGGAAATTAATAAAGGAAAGAAGCAACCGAGAGACAACTAAGGAGAAACTTCCTAACAGTGAGAACCATTAACCAGTGGAACAGAAGTGGCCTCCAGAAGTTGTGGATACTCCAACACTGGAGCTTTTTAAGAAGAGATTGGACAGTCATCTGTCTGAAATGGTTTGGGATCTCCTGCTTGAGATGGGGGTTGGACTAGAAGGCCTCCAAGGTCACTTCAAACTCTCTCATTCCTGTTGAAGAAGAGATCACTCAGGAATTACAGAAAGACTCAACGCTGTAGAAATGCTGCCGTGCTCTCATATCAATCTGGGGAAAGGTAGGGATACGTGAATGGTGAGCTGAAGGTCTCCCCCAGCACATGGCTTAGTCATTCTTCCCCCTTTGCCATGGCATGAGAGCACTATTGATTCCCCTAAACAAAGAGGATACTGACCGTATCCCACAGTGCCACACTGGCGCAGTTTAATTCTTTTATCCATTTCAAACACAGCCAATCGATCGAGGTGCTCAGGTAGGTTGTGAAATTACCAGGAAAACAAATCCACCAAGCACCCCCACCCCCCCACCCCCACCCCGGATACAGGGCCTTGTCTGTGTGACTTAAAGCTTAGCGCCGCGTTGGAGAGAAGAAAAAAAATCACTAATGGAACACACACCGCAGCGCGTCCATGCTGCAAGCCGTCAAGGATCATACATAATGCAGGAACGCATCTGCTAACAGCCACTAACACAAGCTAATTTAATCTTGTTTTAAAAGGAGACACAAGGAATTAATCTCGGGGAAAGGTCCCATTTTTGGCCCTGGCTTGCATCAAGGCAGCTATCCATTTGCAACCGCCCATTTTTCTCCGGGGAGGGCATTTACCCAAGGAGACACTCAGAGTTGAAGGATCGTCCTTGTTTTTTTTTTTTTTTTTTTTGTTTGTTTCCTTTCCTCCTTCCTGGGGTTTTTTTTTTTTTTTTTGGCTCAAGCTTTAGCCATATTTAAGCTGAAAAATGAACCTGACCCCCCCAAGAGTTGGAACAGCATGGTAGGGTTAAAAATGGGGTCAGCTGCTGATTTTACCCACCGATGCCAAAGTATTTTGTTTAAAAAGGGGGAAGCTGGTCTTCTAATTATATCCGTCCTTGTGGATGTTCTCGCTGTCTCTCTTCATGTCCCATCCATACAGTAAATATGCCCCTTTCTGGGTGGGTATTTATGTATTGGTTTTTGTTTAACAGAGCTGGAAGGGACTTTGAAGGTCTTCTAATTGAACCCCTTTTTCAAGCAGGAAACTCTATATCATTTCAGGCAAATGGTTGTCCAATCTCTTCTTGAAAACTTCCAGTGATAGAGCACCCGCGGTGTCTGGAGACAAAATCGTCCCGCTGATAAATCGTTCTAAAATTTGAATATATAATCTAATTTCCTGCCAATAATCCTTCAGATGGTTCAAAAGGATAAAACCAGTGCAATTATCCGTCCCTTCATCCTCCCATCCCTCCATTTCCCCACAGCCATTCTTGGATTAGCAAGTAGATCTATTTCACATCTCATTCCAAGTCATGATTTCTTAAATAATCTACGCAAGGTCAGGTTCACCCCAACCCACTAATATAAAACCAACCGAGCATACCACATGGGATGCATTATCGGCCATAAAAAATAAAAACCACATTTATGCAAAGTAATCTAATCTAATCGTTTGAAGGAAAAAAAGGCAACGTAATATTTCTGATTAAGTCCCACTGAATCTGTTGCCTGTTCAGTGACTACTAGGATTGATTTCAATGCTTTATCCTAACTGATCTTATCTGGATCCAAACATAACGAAGTGCTAGGTTATCAAGATCCCTGGTGGTACACGGGGCCAAAAGCAAACATTGATCCTTGTAAAATAAATAATTAAGAGTGATTCCTCCTTATACAGCCTTGTTTTTCCAAGTTGGACCAGTTCTGGAGAGTGATCTGGTCCGTTTTTGTCATAGCGTTAACAGAAAGGAAAATACTCTTGATATATTTGTAAGATTTGCCCAGAGATTTCCAGAAGTCTGAAGACGTTTACTTCCACTTCCATCTTTTTCATCCCCACTATGCAAAAAAATGAAACCTTAGAAACAGAGTAGAGAACAGCAATAGAGATGATCAGGAGTCTGGAGGCTGAACCGTATGATGAACGATTGAGGGAACTTGTCTAATGAAGAGGACCAGAGGTGATATGATAGCTATCTTCCAGTACTTGGAGGTCATCACAGAGAAACTTAACGTATTTTCCAAAGTAGTAGGACAAGAAGTAAAAGAGAGATCCAACCTAGAACCCAGGAGAAATTTCCTGACTGTGAGAACAATTAATCAGTGGAACATCTCCAAACGTTGTGAGCGCTCCAACACTGGAGGTTTTCATGAAGACTTTGGACAGCCAAGAATGTCCACAGTGGTTGTGGGGTCTCCTGTTTGAGCAAAGGGTTGGAACAGGGACCTCCAAGGTCCCTTCCAACCCAATTATTCTATGTTCTATCTCATTGAAGGTGGATACCAGCTCTGGTACCTTCTGGTCCTCCTCTTGTCAATTGTTTACAAAATGGTGCCTCAAAACCACAACGTTGTTGGTCCTCTTTGCCACTGAAAGAATGACAGAAAGGAGGGAATTCTGCTAGGCCTTTCCCACAAGGAAGACCAGCTTTATATAAACGAGGCATTGTAAATAAGCGAATGAATAAACAGGAAGGAGAAGAAGGGGGCGAGAAATCTCTCCCTGCTAAGTGTAGTCAAAATGCATTATTAGGGTGCCCAGGAAATGATAGTTTGTGTCCATTAGTCCTTTCAGGGTTAATATTGATGCAGATATTATTTCTGTCCACGGTGCCATTTATTTGAAATATTATGACAGGGAGTAGCTGCAGCAGTGAATCAAATCAATTGATAGAGCAGTTACTCCGGCCGACAAGCCCGGCTTCCCACTGCACAGCGAGCATGAAATATTATGGAAATTGTTCTTTAAAGGGATCACTTAATCATCATTTGTATCGTGCCCCCGTTATTCCTCTCTGCCCGGCTTGCCTGCTCAGTTACAGCTGTCATAACTCAATCAGGCATATAATACTGCTCATAACACCTCTGTAGTAGCAGGTAGCGAAGCTGTCAAGGGGCACGGTGGGAATTACCCTGATGATTTTTGACAGCTCGCAATGCCACACTGATATGGATGTCAGTTTATATATGTACCATGTGTATTTCTTACGTGTAATTAGAAGCTGGTTTGTCTCCAAATCTCTCCGGATGGTCCAGAGATGCTCATAATAGAAATGTAGGTTTCTGTCTGCTTGGGGAGACCCCATCTTTAGCCAACACAGTGCAGGAAATTGTCATTTTTGCTTATTCATTCAGCCAAGGGGACTCTCCCTGGCACAAGCTGTTAAAGAAACCAAGTTAGAGATCGGGTGTTATGGATAATCTGATTTTACAGGTGCTTTTCACAGCTAAGCCAGGGGCTGCAGAAATCTGAGGTGAGGTTCTGGGATTGTGCTCCCTTGGTCCAAAAGTGGTCCCTCATCTACTTGGTCTCTCCTGATCTCGAACCCAGTGGGAGGAAGAACAACTCAAGAGAAATCTGTCAATCACTCTCCTGGGATTGTAGTTTTTATGTCATCTCTGTTGTGGGTGTGTGGTTAATTTATTGTTTTGGTTTTTTTAAAGCTTGGTGCACTTTTAATTTCTCCGGAGCACTTCAGTTTCAGGACAGTGTTGAAATACAATGGTGATAATTATTACTGAGGTTATTGTGAAAGGTAAACATGGTGTGTTATGCTGATTGAAAAACAGAATAACAGAGTTGGAAGGGACCTTGGAGGTCTTCTAATCCAACCCCCTGTCCAAGCAGGAGATCCCATACCATTTCATAAAGATGACTGTTCAATCTCTTCTTTAAAACCCCCAGTATTGGAGCAACCACAACTACACCATTCAAGACAAGTAGCTGTCCATAGTCCAATCTCTTTTTAAAAGCCTCCAGTGTTGGAGCATTCACAACTTCTGGAGGCAAGTTGTTCCACTGATGAATTGTTCTAACTTGTCAGGAAATTTCTTCTTAGTTCTAAGTTGCTTCTCTCCTTGATTGGTTTCCATCCATTCTTTCTTGTCTTGCCTCCAGGTGCTTTTGAGAATAGATGGACTCCCTATTCTCACCTTGAATGCAATATTCCAAGTGTTGGATTGTATCTCAGTTGAATTCAGACAACTGAATGAGCTTGATCTGGATGCGATTTTTGAATAAAGTTGAGCCAGTTTGGAGTCTAATCTGGGTGGAGAAGAGAAGGCTTTGTGGATCACAAGCAAGATGGAGTCAAGGTGTTCTATGAACCGACTAATTCCATTTGACAAGGATCAAATTCTACAAATCTGTTTGATTTAAGGAATCAGTCCAATATTTTTTGAATTGAATCACCAAGAGCCTCTTTAAAAAAATTTTTTTTAATATCTGAGAATTGTTAAACCTCCAGGTTCTTAAATCATTGGTGAAATTGATTGATTGATTTGTTTGTTTGTCAAACATGTACAAGATAACAAGTATAAGTATGAACATAAACAAGAACGAAGGGAGTAAATACAGATAAATGGGGACAGTAGGACAGGGACGATAGACCTGCTGGTGCGTTTATGTATACCCCCTTTAAAGACCTCTTAGGAACGGGGTGAGGTCCACAGTAGACAGTCTGAGGTTGAAGCTGTGTGGGGTTGAGGCTGTAACAATGGAGTCAGGTAGGCGTTCCAGGCATTGACCACTCAGAGTTGTTGCTAGAGTTGTATTTTCTGCAATTGAGTTTGGAGTGGTTTACCTTGAGTTTGTATTGATTGTTTGCCCGTGTATTATTGTGATTGAAGCTGAAGAAGTCATTGACGGGCAAGAAGTTATAGCAGACAATTTTGTGAACTATGCTTAGATATGACCACAGGGGGTGCAGTTCCAGATTGTCCAGGCCCCAAATTTCAAGCCTGGAGGCATCGGGAATTCTATTGTGAGTAGAGGATTGGAGTACTTTTCTCGAGAAATACCTCTGAACGCTTTCAATTGCGTTAATGTCCGATATATAGAACAGGTTCCAGGTGGACGAATTGTATTTGAGACTTCTGTGAAGCATATTCTTGTCCAACAACCTTGATACAAGATAGAACATACAAGACACAGATTATGGTCATGGAACACCACAAAACCATGATGTTTTTTTCTGAAACTCTTTGATTTCCCTCTGTTTCAAAATAGCCATGTTTGACAGTTATGAAATATTCTTTTCTATGCTGAACAACCCACAAGATTTTCCTGTGGTTTACTCTCTCCGTGATTATATGTGGCATCCTGGTCTTCTCAATTTATCCTCCTTGAGGGTCTGCTTGTTCTAACTATGGTGTATTTAAGGGTTAATAGTCTATTTAGGAGTTAATAGTGTAATGAGGTGTATTTAGGACTATTTACACTGCATGAAGCATATCTAGGAGGGGTTAATAATATAATGATAGATCCTTTTGAAGGCAGAAATATCCCTCCCTCAGACCAGAGATGATTTGAACCATGGCTCCCTTATTTCAAGACTGCCTTCATCAAGGGCCAGTCTTCTTGGCCAGGATGTTCGAATTAAAATTTGGTATCATTTTTATTCTATTTCCTCTGTTCATATGATTATGTCCCGGGGGATGATAAGACGTTATCCTGAATCCAATGATACCCCCATTTTAGAGGCAGAACTTTTGGAATGTGGAGAGGATGGGGTTTAGGATGGGGAATACAATGCAAAGTAGGTGTGGCCAGAATTAGACACACATAGACAATATAGGTTTTTTTTTTTTTTATTCCTTTGAATTTTAATTTAGAACCTCCGGATTGCCAGCACTTGAGATGATAAAGGGTTATGTGGGGGAACCAATGCTTCAAACTAATCAGAATTTAGTCCAAATAATATGGATAATGACACCATTATTATAGTCAGATCACACACTGAGGAAATAGCAGGATGACAAAATGCCTAACTTCAGTATACAATACTTACAATATTGGGCCAAAACAGAAAAAAACACATTTTTGAGTCTTCACACCATAGGCTGAAGTTGGTTGAACTCAACAAACTTTGTTGAGTTCACCCAATACACTGAACCATAAACTAATTGATCAGAATGGGATTGCCCAACAGACTAAACCTGTAAAAAATCCCTTGATCCAGGTTAAAATGAACCACATTTCATTTGATTTCCAAATGATGCTTGTAAGTCTTGTACGTCTTTCGGTAATCAAACCCAACCAATTGATGGAGTCCATTTTTGTTTTCTTCTGGTTCATGATCTGATAACTATAATTGTCACCAACTCTGGCCAGCATGGTTGATAGTCTGGAACAGTGGGATCTATAGTTCAAAATATCTAGAGGGTACCCATTTATTTACCACGGGATTAGATTTTGTGATGAAGATAAAATGGGCTGGGAATAGAGAAAGCTTTGTATACACATCACTTTTAATACCTTGGCGGAATGTTGTCGGAATCAGTGGTGGGATTCAAATTTTTTTACTACTGGTTCTGTGGGCGTGGTTTGGTGGGCGTGGTGTGGTGTGGCTTGGCTGGGTGGGTATGGTAGGGGAAGGATATTGCAAAATCCCCCTTCCCTCCCCACCCCACTAACCTGCTTTCCAGCTCCATTCTCCTGTGCAGGGCAACCAAAGAAGACCCAGCCGATCAGCTGGGACTCAATGGGAGGCAGATAATAGATGGGGTTGGCAGGTCCAGTCAGAGGTGGGATTTGCCAGTTCTCCCAACTACTCAAAATTTCCGCTACCGGTTCTCCAGAACTGGTCCAAACCTGCTGAACACCACCTCTGGTAGGAATACACACAAGCTAACCCAATCCTAATGTTCTAACCAACATTCCCTTTGTTTTTTATTTTAATTTTGGTTTGTTTGTTTGGGAGCCGCCCCCTCAAATAATATCTTAAATCTATCCAGTCCTTCTTGACCTACAAAAGGTTCTTAGGCCAGAAGTAAGGAAGGATAAAATGGCTTAAAGATACTCGTCTTTACCACAGTGCCTCTTTTATTAATTTAATACTGATCCATGCAGAAAAGATTAATCATAGCTTGCTAAGCGAGGTTTATAGATCCCTGTAGAGGAAGGGCAGAATCTCTGTGAAAAGCCTCATTAAAACAAAACAAAAAATCTAAACCGGGAAAGAAGAAATAATCTGTAGGCTCACCGAGGCCATGTCAGGGCTAATTGAAATGTTTAAGAGCAAGGCACCCGTTGTTGTTTTTTGCCCGACTCCCCAGGAAACACACTAAAAAACACATCTCGAGACCGTTCCTTTGTCTCAGCTGGACGTATATTATCACTCTAGATCATAGCTGGGCCTCCACAGATTCCTAATTGTGAAAAAACCTTACGACCCAGGGCAAGCCAGAATGGCAAGCCCTGAGCCTGCTTCATAATAAAGATAATTTACTGTTCCAAAGTGAGGGGTAGTTCATAATAGGTATTTTTTTAAAGAAACCATGCATTTACTTTTAAAGAAAATTCCTTTACTCGTGTGTTCTTTCATCCCACCCTTTTTGCTCAAGCAAGGACACTTAGACCCAGGAAACCCTTTCCTTCCTTCCTTCCTTCCTTCCTTCCTTCCTTCCTTCCTTCCTTCCTCCCTCCCTCCCTCCCTCCCTTCTCTTCTCCATTTGTCTCCTTCCTTCCTTTTCTCATCTTCCTTCCTTCTCCCTTTTTCACCTTCCTTCCTTCCTTCCTTCCTTCCTTCCTTCCTTCCTTCCTTCCTTCCTTCCTTCCTTCCTTCCTTCCTTCCTTCCTTTCTTTTCTCATCTCCCTTCTCACTTTGTGTCCTTCCTTCCTTCTTCCTTCCTTCCTTCCTTCCTTCCTTCCTTCCTTCCTTCCTTCCTTCCTTCCTCCCTCCCTTCCTTCCTTCCTTTTCTCATCTCCCTTCTCACTTTGTGTCCTTCCTTCCTTCCTTCCTTCCTTCCTTCCTTCCTTCCTTCCTTCCTTCCTTCCTTCCTTCCTTCCTTCCTTCCTTCCTTCCTTCCTTCCTTTTCTCATCTCCCTTCTCACTTTGTGTCCTTCCTTCCTTCCTTCCTTCCTTCCTTCCTTCCTTCCTTCCTTCCTTCCTTCCTTCCTTCCTTCCTTCCCCTTTACCCCAGTTACTGTTCAGAAACCCACAGCCTAAGGGAGGAATTCAAATGCAACCAAAGACACAGGGTTTATTTGCTTATTATTGATCGGTGAGATTTATTTCCTCTGTTCACCAGACACCCTCCAACGATTTTCCCCCATAACAACATCCTCCGATGGAGGTTTGGCTGAAATATCTTCTCAGCTTCCATGGTTGAAGGTGGATTTGAATTTTGGATCCTCTCAGGTTCTTCATCCCAACGGTCTCCGTGGGACCTCTCCAGAATTCCTAGCCAAACTGGGCCAGTGCTGGGAAATCTAGGACAGGATCAGAAGTGGTTCCCTTTGAAGTTTAGGTCAAAGATTGGAGGTCCTCTGTCAGCAGATGAGCTTGCCTTACAGCAGAGTATGAAGTCATCACAAGTGAGCTCTTAAGGTCCTTCCCCTTCTCACGTGAGTTTCCCGGGATGTTGTCTGAGGCTGCTCACTTTTTGGATTCTGAGTCTACCCAGCTTTCCCAGATGACTTCTGTTTCTGACTCACCACCCATATTGCAAGGATGAAAACCTCAGCTACTGAAGAATGTTCAAGCGTCTTTGGTTGGTTTGAGGGAAATTCTGGCAGTTGCAAAGGATTTTTTTTCTCCTATGGCTGGAAGAAAAAAGGACCTTCGATCCTTCTTTCCTTTCTTCCCTCTTCCTTTTGTCCTTTCCTCCCTCCCTTCCTCCCTCTTTCTGTCCTTCCCTTACCCTTCCTTTTTTTCTTTCATCCCTCCCACCCTCTTCCTTCCTTTCTCCCTCCCTCCTTCCCTTCCTGCCTCTTTCTTCCTCTCCTCTCTTCCTTTTTTATCTTCCTTCCTTCTCTGTCTCCTTCCTTCCTTTCTTCATCTTCCTTCTTTTGTTTCCTTCCTTCCTTCTTTCCTTCCTTTCCTTCCTTCTTTTCTTCCCACAACCTATCCTCCCTCCCTTCCTCCCTCCCTCCCTTCTCAAAATCTTCCTTTCCTTCCTTTTCTTCCCACAACCTATCCTTCCTTCCTTCCTAAAATCTTCCTTTCCTTCCTTCCTTCCTTCCTTCCTTCCTTAAATCTTCATTTCCTTCCTTCTTTTCTTTCCACAACCTATCCTTCCTTCCTTCCTAAAATCTTTCCTTCCTCCCTCCCTCCCTCCCTTCCTTCCTTCCTTCCTTCCTTCCTTCCTTCCTTCCTTCCTTCCTTCCTTCCTTCCTTCCTTCCTTCCTTCCTTCCTTCCTCCTCCCTCCTCCCTTCCTTTTCTCATCTTCCTTCTCCCTTTGTCTCCTTCCTTCCTTCCTTCCTTCCTCCCCTCTTTCGCTACCCATAACAAATCAACATTTCTAATTTTTCCTTTGGCTTCGCTTTCGCAAATTCAAGCAATGGAGAAGGAAGGGAAGTCAGCGCTGCGGAGTGAGTAGCCAAGCCAGAAGCTCCGTGCAAACAGCTGCTTTCTGTTTACACTGAGGGCCTTGAGTGTTTTCCAAATCCAACCAAACGGGTGAACCAAATGTTTCTTTCCTGCTTGCCAAGAGTCTCCCACAAATGGCTATATTTAAAACTTGGTCTCCTGCCTCGCCTTGGCTTTGGATGTGGAGGCAGGTAAGGCACAGTGTCCAGGGGGATTCAGTTGCCCCCATTCTGGCCCTCTTTCAAATTTGAGGTCTCCTGGGCCTTGTCCCCCGTCCCCCCATTCCCCACCCCCCCGAATGGGGTAGCCCGAAAGCATCCAATGCAGTTCTGGGATGGCTTAAAGATAAACAGATTTCTCCACACAGAACCAACCGGCGGAATTAGTCACTTTGTGGATGTACCACCCAGCTAGCAAATACCCTTGATGCATGTTGTAAAGATTCTCAGCCCTTTGTAAAGATCCTCAGCTTAGTAAGGAAAGAGGAATGGGGGCACCCGAGATGTACCTTTGTGTGTCAAGATGGCAGTCTTGGTTACGGCCACCATTTTGACTTTTCTTTGACTCTCTTGCAGATGTAGACAGAAACTAAGATTAGCCTGGAAACATGATGGGCAAAACGAGACCATCATATACTCCCCGCTGCCTTTTTAAACTCCCTCACCACAGATAGTCCTTGATGTATGACCACAACAGTGCCCAACATTCCTGTAGCTAAGCGAGACAGTTGTTCAGTGAATTTTGCCCTGTTTTGCAATCTTTTTGTGGGGGCGGGGGGAGTTGTGAAGTGCAGCTGTTAAGTGAACCAGCCAGTCGTTAAGTGAATCTACTTCCCCATCGATTTTGCTTGTTGGAAATAGGCTGTGAAAATCACAAACAGCAGTCACATTACCTCAGGAAAACGCAACAATTGCCAACTGCCTGAATGTTAACCCTGCAGGATTCTGGGATCATCATAAGTGTGAGGACTGGTTTATAAGTCACTTTCTTCAATGTCACCGTAACTTAAAACCGTCATTAAATGAATAGCTGCAAGTCCTTGGCTTACGACCACGATTGAGTCCAAATTTTATGTGTTGCTATGTGAGGCATTTGTAAAGTGAGTTTTGCCCCATTTTACAACCTCTCTTACCACGGTTGCTAAGTGAATCACTTGAGTTGTTAAGTTAGTCACACGGTCATTAAGTGAATCTCATTTATCCCTTGACTTTGCTTGCCTGGAGGTCACAAAAGGGAGCGTGCGACCGTTATAAATTTGAGACAGTTGCCAACAGTCTGCCTTCCGACTGCGTGACCCTGGGGATACGGCGATGGTCATAAGTGTGGCTTTGTTGTTGATGTGGTAACTTTGAAAGGTCACTAATTGAACTGTTGAAATACAGATAGCTCATTCGTTCTCCTCCAGCACAACGAATAACCAGCTTGAATCCATTCCCCCAAAGCCAGAAATAAAGTTTTATTAGGTCTGCAAAGCTTTCCTTAGGAAATAAAAATCACCGATCACTTTGTTCCAGAGAGGGTTGAGCAACCAGCAAAATGACAGCTGTAGTTCATAAACATCTGGACGGATCCAAGTCTTTTACAGCGTTATAAGCCAAGTCGTACCAAGAGCCTTGACTACGGTTTCCTTGTGCATTTTGGATTTTTTATTTATTTATTTCTTTTTTACATCTGTCTAGTTATGGAAAAAGAAAGAAAGAAAGAAAAAAAACAGACTCCATCTGCTGTAATGGGCCGATCGCAACTAACTACTTTTTAAGCACTGCAATTTAGTGCTATTATTTGAGAATAAACAATCTGTTCTGTCAATTAAACATTATTTAGTTTGCATGTATTTTTCTGGCCATATCAAGCAGCCATTGAGAAAACTGGCGTGTTTAAGGGGCCGAGGCACTCTGGATTCTCACAATGATGCTACATCCGTGGCAGAGGGGAAAACATAATTGATCAGGTACCAGGGGTGGGATTCAAAAAACCTCAACAATTGGTTCTCTGCCCGGTTGCTGAGTTGGCGTGGCCACGGTGGATGGATTTTCACCTTCCCCAGAGTCCAGAGGCTTTCCTCAGGCCACTGGGAGGGGGAAAATGGCCTCCCCCAGGCTCCAGAGGCCTTCCGGAAGCCGGAAACAAGCCCATTTCTAGACTTCTGCCTGCTCTCCCAGAGCCTCTGTGCGGATCCTGCATTTACCCGCTTCCAAAATGGGCTTCATAGAGACTCCTTGGAGGGGAGGGGCCAGCCGGTAGGTTCAACTATCGGTTCGATGAACCAGATGTAAATTTAACATCTGGTTAGCGCAAAACAGGCCCGAACCGGCTAAATCCCACCCCTGATCAGCTAACAATAAATTTACAAGGAGACGTAAAACCAACACCGTGGCTTCCTTCAATCCGTAGCCTACTGCTAAAGTCAGTTACCCATCTAGATTGACAGGGAGTTTCTCAGAATTATAGGTAGTCCTTGACTTACGACCACAATTGAGTCCAAAATTGCAAAAATTGCCAAGACAGTTGCATTTTATGACCTTTCTTGACTCGGTTGTTAAGTGACTCTGGCTTCCCCATCAACTTGGTTTGTCAGAAGGACGTAAAAGGGGATTGCATGACCCCAGGACAACGCAACCGTCATGAAGATGAGTCTGCTGCCAAGCATCCAAATTTTGATCACCTGACCCTGGAGATGCCACAACGGTCATAAGTGTGAAAAACAATCCTGAGTCCTTTTATTCAGTGCCATTGTAACTTCATGCAGTCACTAAATGAACTTTTATATGTCAAGGATTGACTCATTTAAGAGTGAACAAGGGACGTTCGCCACAAAGAAGACAAACTGAGTGCTGTTCCTCCTTGGGAGATGCCATTTAACAGATTAACAGAGTTGGAAGAGACCTTATAGGTCATCTAGTCCAACCCCCCCCACCCAAGCAGAAGACCCTACACTGTTTCTGACAGATGGCAGTTCAATCTCTTCTTGAAAGTCTCAAATGATGGCACTCCCACAACTTCCAAGGGCAACTTCTGTTCCATGGGTTGATTGTTCTCCCTGTCAGAAAGTTTCTCCTTATTTCCAGGTTAAATCTCTCCTTGTTCAGTTTTCATTATTCCTTGTCTGGCCTTCAGGTGTGTTGGAGAATAGCTTGACCCCTTCCTCCTCTCTGTGGCAGCCGCTCAAATATTGGAAGACTCTACTCTCCTGTCTCCCCTGGTCCTTCTCTTCACTAGACTAGCCAGGCCCAGTTCCTGTAACCGTTCTTCATATGTTTTAGTCTCCAGTCCCCTCATCATCCTGGTTGCTCTTCTCTGCTCTCTTTCTAGAGTCTCAAGATCTTTTTTATAGTTTGGTGATCAAAACTGGATGCACTATTCCAAGTGTGGCCTTACAATTTAGTAATTTGTCTAAAATAATGGTCTCCCCATGTTGTGCATTTCATCTCACAATCCGGTTTGCTTGCTTGGAACAGTTTCCCGAAGAGGACACAAAATCCCTGGGCAGTTGTAAAATCAGTCACACTTCGGAGCGGCCCTCCATCCCTCGCAAATAATTAGCCCAAATTGAACCAGAGGTTTTGTACCTGCATGTCATCATTTTGATATGAATGAGGCAAGAGGTTAACTGCAGGTCAAAAACAGTTCCCAATTCTGCCGGCGTATTTATTCAGCAAAATGAGAAATTGATCACATTATTTCGTATAGGGGAATCTAATTTATTACAATCAGTTTGCAATTGGCAGTTTTGGCTGTAGGCGATTTTGGAACATTACTTATGCTGAAGCAGCTACGGCTCAGGTGCTTTCGACACCTTGTTATTGTTGTCATCTTCTTCACTCTGATTCCGAGGGCCAAGCCTTTTTCAAACTTTTTCTTTTTAAACAATAAAAGGTATATCAATTATTATACAGGTAGTCCTCAACTTACAGCAGTTCATTTTAAAAAAGAGAGAGAAAATAAAGAAAGAAAGAAAGAAAGAAAGAAAGAAAGAAAGAAAGAAAGAAAGAAAGAAAGAAAGAGAGAGAGAGAAAAAGAAAGAAAAAAAGAAAAAGAAAGAAAAAGAAAGAAAGAAAGAAAGAAAGAAGAGAGAGAGAGAAAGAAAGAAAAGAGAAAAAGAAGAAAAAAAGAAAGAAAGAAGAAAGAAAGAAAGAAAGAGAGAGAAAGAAAGAAAGAAAGAAAGAAAGAGAAAAAGAAAGAAAAAGAAAAAGAAAGAAAAAAGAAAGAAAGAAAGAAAGAAAAAAGTGGGAGGAATGAAGGAACAAAGGAAAAGAGAGTGAGAAAAACAGAAAAAAGACAGAAGAAAGAAAATGAAAGAATGGGAAAAGAAAGAAAGAAAAGAAAGAGAAAGAAAAAGAGAGAGACAGAAAAAAAGAAAGAAAAGAGAGAGAAAAAGAAAGAAAGAAAGAGAGAGAGAGAGAAAGAAAGAGAAAGGGAGGAGGAAGGAAGGGAAGGATGGAAGGAAGGGAAGGAAGGAGAAGGGAAGGAAGGAAGGAAGGAAGGAAGGAAGGAAGGAAGGAAGGAAGGAAGGAAGGCTTGCTTATATCATATCCATTTGATCTGGAGAATCTCTCTCTCTCTCTCTCTCTCTCTCCCTCTCTCCTCACTCCTGAAGACAGTTCTTTCTCTGAGCTCCCTGAAATAATCCAGCCCTCCTTACTCAGTGACATATGGGTAGGGTAGTGCTTCTGGTGTATTTAGGTCGTCTGTTACTGAATATTTCTCAGTTAGTACAACAAAAAGTGTGATGATCGCAGTTAAAGCTCAACAAAGAAAATGCTGTCAGGCAATTAGTAAGCTGAAGTCAGCAGTGCCAAAGCGAGAGGTAGCATATTTGGGGTAACACATGAGTTTGCTTGCAATAAAAATGTTGCAGCCAGGCCACGTACGCAAACAGTAGCCCGCCTTCTTTAGGTTTTGCCCTGGGAGGGGGGCGGGAGGGGGGGCTCCATCTGCAGCAGCTCAGCCTCTCCCCAAAAGGAGACCCAGCAAAGCCAGGAGAGAGGAAGGGAGGGAAGGAGGATGGGTGGGAGGGAAGGAGGGAAGGAAGGAGGGAGAGGGAGAGAGGGAGGAAGAAAGGAAGGAATAAGGAAGGGAGAGAGGAAGGGAGAAATAGAGGGAGGGAGGGAAAGAGGGAGGGGGGGGGGGGGGAGGAAGGAATGGAAGGAAGGAAGGAAGGAAGGAAGGAAGGAAGGAAGGAAGGAAGGAAGGAGAGAGGAAAAAAGGAAGGAAAGGAAGGGAGAGAGGAAGGGAGAAAGGGAGGGAGGGAGGGAAAGAGGGAGGGAGGGAGGGAGGGAGGAATGGAAGGAAGGAAGGAAGGAGAGAGGAAAAAAGGGAGGGAGGGAGGTGCTGCTCCCTATTTTTAACTGTAGGAGGTGCTTCTTGCTGAACTAAAACAGAAGAACAGTTTGTACATTTGGTGAGGCTGCCTGCAAAGAAAGCAATTTTCTACCTAATAAATCTTGATCGCAGACAGAAATTCCAATACAGAACCAACAGACTTTTACTACGACTGCGGTATTTGATATTCAGTCCTGCTCTTTAAGCTGTTTTGATGCAACATATGTCCATTCCCCCAAGCCAGGGACTATATTGGTGAGTTACCACATATATTCTTTATGGGCTATGAGTGACCTGACCTATTCCTGCTATAACCAGAAGTCTTCATTCCTGCCAAGGGGTCTTAAGCTGAGTGATGCATTCCTTTCCTTTCCCCCCGATATTTTCACTTGGTTTTATATATTATATCTTGATTAACTTAATAGTATTATTTTTTAAAAAAGAAATTCTTTTTGTTTGGGTCCAGAATTTGACCCACCAGTCTTTAGGGTGGCAGGGTCCAATCAATTTTCCTGAGAACAAGTCCTGCTGAGGTTGCTTCAAAGACCAGACAGAATGCTAACTTTTCAAAAATGCTCACTGCAGTGAGGGGAATTAAAAAAAAACCCTACCTCTCACAGCTATAAAATTTCAGGGAATGGCTGAGAAATAGCTAGAGTTTGCCTTGCACGCTCATCCAGAGGAGTTTTACCTTGGAAAAAAAACACGTTCCATTGGTTTGAGCACTGATTGAGAACACTGCTTTTAAGTAAACATTGTTTTTTCTCCAGTGTTGAACCTGATACATTGAGAAGCAAAATATCTCACCTCACTGGTTAGCAGAATTTGTAATATAAAACATACCTACAGTAAGTCATGAACTACAGTCAAACTACATATAAATTAGAAATGCATGTTCTTTCATTCTTGCCAGGAAGGGAGGGAAGGAGGGAAGGAGAGAAAGAAGGAAGGAGGGAGGGAAGGAAGGAAGGAGAGTGGGAGGACAGGAAGGAGAATGAAGAAAGAAAGAAGAAAGAAAGAAGAAAAGAAAAAGAAGAGGGAGAAGGAGGGAAGGAGAGAAGGAAGGAGAGTAGGAGGGCAGAAAGGAGAATGAAGAAAGAAAGAAGAAAAGAAAGAAAGAAGAAAAAGAAGTGAGAGAGAAGAGAGGGAGGGAGGGAAAGAGAAGGAAGGAGAGTAGAGCAGGAAGGAGAATGAAGAAAGAAAGAAGAAAAGAAAAAGAAAAGAAAAGAAGGGAGGAGAAGGGAGGGAGAAGAAATGAAGGAAGGAGGGAGGGAGGGACGGAAGGAAGGAAGGAAGGAGAGTGGGAGGGAGAGAAGGAGAATGAAGAAAGAAAGAAAGAAAGAAAGAAAGAAAGAAAGAAAGAAAGAAAGAAAGAAAGAAAGAAAGAAGAGAAAGAGAAAGAGAAAGGAGGGAGGAAGGAAGGCTGGCTGGCTGGCAGGCAGACTTTCATTTTTTTAAAAAAATCTGGTTGATCTGCCTAGGAAGAAAAACCAAGCTTCATTCAAAAGAATTGATTTCATAAAGTTTTCAGTTAATGTCATCTCATCTCATATAAATATTGCATTAGAACAGAGCAGATCAGAACTGGAAGGGATCTTGGAAATCTTCTAGTCCAACCCCTGATGAAACAGAAGAGTGTACCATTCCAGACAAATGGTGTCCAATCTCTTCTTGAAACCTCCAGCTATGGAGCACTTGCAACTTCTGAAGGCAGGTTGTCCCACTGATTAATTGTTCCCACTGCCAGGAAATATCTCTTCAGTTCTAGGTTGGTTCTCCAGATCAGGGCTCTCCAACCTTAGCAACTTTAAGACTGGTGGACTTCAACTCCCAGAATTCCTCAGCCAGCAAAGCTAGGCTGAGGAATTCTGGGAGTTGAAGTCCACAAGTCTTAAAGTTGCCAAGGTTGGAGACCCCTGCTCTAGATGGACACCTTGGGAATGAAAGAAGAGGAAGAGTCTCCTTTTCACCTCTCCTTCTTCGGCACTGCTCTTCTGCTACAGTTCTCTGAACTTGGACTATTACATCTGCCACACTAGAAAACTGTCAGACCCATCAGTGAAGAGGTACAGAAGTCCTTTGCTGGTTGTTTGGATGCCTACAACCAAGTTAGTTGGCCTGATGGACAATCCGGCAGGTTGAAGGCATGGATCAAGATCACATGAAGTATTAGTACCACTTTATAAAACCCTAGTAAGACCACACCTGGAATACCTCAACCGAGTTTGGTCAGCGTATTACAAAAAAGATGTTGAGACTTGGGGAAAAAATCAGAGAAGAACAACTAAGAGGACCAAAGACCTGGAGACAAATGACTGCAGGATTTGGGTTTGGCTAGTCTAGAGAAAAGAAGAATTAGGGGTGACATGATAGCAGTATTCCAGTATTTGAAGGTCTGCCACAAGGAAGAGTTAGGGTTAACTTATTCTTCAGAGCACCAGAAAGCAAGATAAGAAGCAATAGATGGGAACTGATCTAGGAGGGAAGCAACCTGTGATGGAATTAAGGAGAAACTTCCTAACAGTGATGACAGTTAACCAGTGGAACAGTTTGCCTCCAGAAACCAGGGGCTCTCCATCACTGGATGTTTTTAAGAAGAGTCTAGACAGTCACTTATCTAAAATGATATAGGTTTTCCTGCTGGAACAGCAGGCTGGACTAGAAGACCTTCAAGGTCCCTTCCAGCTTATTCTATTCTATTCTAAGTTGGTAGCAAGAGGAAGTTGGGTATGCCTTCTCAGCCTGGGGAACCGCAAAGTGGTGCCTCTCTTGCAGGGGTGGGATTCAAACTTCTTAACAACTGGTTCTGTGGGCAGGGCTTAATTTGTGGGTGTGGCTTTGTGGTCATGTGATTGGCTGGGCGTGGCATGATTTGCCGGTTCTCTGAGCTGCGGAGAATCGTAACAACCGGTTCTACTGAACCAGTCTGAACCGGTAGAGTGCCACCCCTGCTCTCCTGTCTCCCCTATATTTACACCACGGACATGAAAGGAGAAAAGGGATACCACTTTAACCTACACCAGATGCCTCACAGCCTCATGGCTGTTGCACCAAGTGTGATGGGAATGGTGCTAAGGTTTTACCATCGCCTCCTCCTACTCCATGTCTCCTTAGGTGCTAACCCACACAAGTTTGTATTAAGGAATGCTTCTCTCTCTTTCTCTCTCTCTCTCTCTCTTGCCCTGGCATCTGCTAAAAATGTCAGCTGCGATCACAGCCTTTGGAAAAACAAGCCTTTTAACAACCTCCCAACCTTACAATAAGGGATTATATTTCAGTGACTTGGAAACAACACTGCATTATCCGATAGAAAACAGCACAGATGTTGCTTAATAAACTGTTTGGTTTATGCATTGCATTAACCTCATGAAACATTTATGCAAATCTCACATTAACAGAAGGTAAAGAGAGAGAGAAAGAGAGAGAGCAAGAGAGAGAGAGAGAAAGAAAAGGAACGAAAGATTGGAACTGTGGATGGGGAAAACAAAAGTTTGCCAACCTTTGAATTGGAGGGTTGTTTTTTTTCTCTCTCCTCCATCCCGGTATTTTATAGGGGTGTTTTTTTAACGGTTTGGATTTTGGTTTCAAAAGGCACAACGGGCATTCCCGATGATTTCCTTCCCCTCCTTGTGTTTTCAGCTCTGCTATCTTTCCTTCCAGTTGATTTCACATTTTATAATGCTAATAGTGGGTGTACGGCTTGGCGTTTCTCTCCCGTCAGCTGGTCAGTAGGTCTGGGGGATATATTTAATGGAATCTGACAGCTGATGGGGACTATTCCCATTGAGAAGAGGATTTGATATGTGGGAGAATATCTTGACCCTCAATTCGCCATATTAATGACCATTATCATTCAAACCGCACCGCCGATATAATTCTTTTTGGGGTGTTTTTTTCCTCTCTCCCTTCCTGGGCACACCAGTACATGCGTATAAAAGAAATGACTTATGGATGAGTTAGTCCATATACTGAATGAAGTGCCTTTCTGGATGGCATGTCAAAACAGATTAGCTGTTTCGCCCCGCCATAAAATTAAAAGCCAACAGCTTTGTGCAACACACCCTTGTAAACAAAGCAATCATAAAAGTGTAAAGGCTTTCTGTCTTGTGTCAGACACCCAGCGAATGCATTCCCTTTTTACTAGGAAAGGCACAATGAAAGAAAAGAGGTGGGAAAGAGAGAACTTTTGGCCCAACTGAGAACTGGGAGAGAATGCGCAGGAGTCAACCAATTGTCCTCAATGGAGACCCAGCTTCTGTCTCTTGGTTTGCTGGCGGGGGAAGGGGGGAATTGAGGCAATTTGATTTCAATAAAGACAAAACGTGACCCCAAAGAATGCTAAACCAACTCATAAGGTTGATGAGATCCTGAGACACATAAACGTCTTGCAGGGGTGTCGATCTAGCGCAACGGTTCCCAAGAACCCCCTTCTATCCATTTTGTAGATCAGCAAAGACTCCTCATCCTCCCGTCTCACTCCTCCTCCCCTATGCCCACCCCCTGCCTCTCCTCCTCCACAAAACCCACTCGCTTCTGCCCTGATGACGTTACCTAGTTAGGTCATGAAACATCTGCAAGAAAACTACAAAGCTCAGAGAACATCAAGGACCCCCAGAGTTCAACTCTGAACCACAAATCATCTCCTCTATATTTGAACAGATCTAACAGAAAGCAATTTATTTATTACCTTAACAGGCTCTTTCTTCCTTTCCCTTCCTTTCCTTTTTTTGTTTTGAAAATAAGACTTTGAACCTATTCAAGCTCACCATCTCTTTATTCAACCCCCTGTCTGCCTAATGTCCTGAGACATGTAGCCCCCACCAGTTTTGGCAACATATAAGAAATGCATCCATAATTTTTTAAAAAACACCCGTCAGATCAACAAGAAGCAATTAGGATTTGGGAATAAGATTCACATTTGGTTTCCATATTTTGGAAGATGAAGCTGACATGATAATATCTCAATTACTGTACGTTTTGAAAGGCCTATGATGAAGTGCAGCTTTACATACTTTCAGAGAAACAGATGAAAGCCTTTTGCAAAATTTGGATGTTTAATTGGGGATGAGTCATCCTTCATTTCTTCCCCTCATTTTCTAAACGATGAAAAAAAATAATAATCCTATCGATTACAACAATACTCAGGGTGGGATAGCTTAATATCCCTTTTCTCCAAACATAGCCATGGCTTGTTCCTGTTATCAGGGACATAATAAGAAGTACCTGCTCCAAAGCTGAAGACTACACAGTTGATTCTGAACTTGGAGTCAAGGCTAAATCTCAGTGTTGCAACTAAGCAACTCCAACCCAATAAACTCTGAGACAAGCATTTCCTCAAAGTTCCATTTTATTAGAGTTGCCATATTGGCACATCTGGGAAAACCCAAATCTGAGAGTTCTGGGTTTTCCCTTCCCAAAAGAAAATCAAAAATCCCTCTTCTGCACCCATCAGTCCATCACATGGACCAATCAAATGTCATCCCAACTGGAGTCCTTCCTCCAACCACTCCTCTCCAGGTGCAGGGTGACTTGGCCTTGACGTTCCGTTGAAAGAATGTTGTTGAGTCAAAATTTCTGCCTCTCTATGAAATCCCCCCCTCCCAATTTCCCAGGCTTTAAATGTGGCAGTTTCGAAGCATCCAAGTAACATAACTTCCAAAGCTAACACTAAACTTACAATAGACTTTGCACGATTATATCAAAGGAGCATCTGTCAAATAAGTCAAAGTTAAATCTCGAAGTCTGTTGCTTTCTCTGTGCGGGAAATTGAAAAATAGAATTTAATAGGGAAGACAAGCAAAAAGAAAAGAGGTGGGAAATGGAGAAGTTTTGGCCCAACCAATAATTTGAAGAGAATGTGCAGGAATCAACCAATTGGGATTCAGCTTCTGAATTCTTGCTTTGTTAAGAAAACGGGTGGAATCAACGCAACTCCGTTTCAATAAGGACAAAAACACAACACAAAGAATACTAAGATTGAAACAGAAAATAGACATTTGAATGACCCAGTAGTTTAAAAATATGCCCTATTATGCAAGAAACTTCAGCAATGGAAGGAAAACTCCTCTAACGTGCCTACCGTCCCTGTCCTATTGTTTCTTTTATATATATTTTTTATTTTTCTTATATGTATCCATGTATTCATAACTATGTTTTTACTTATACCTATTATCTTGTAAGCAATTGACAAATAAAATAAATAAATAAATTAGTCATGAGTCTTCACATTTGCGATTGGAAAGGGTGCAGAGAAGACTAAGAAGAATGTTTAGGGGGCTGGAGATTAAAACATAGAAAGAATGGTTACAGAATTGGGTATGTCTCATCTAATGAAAAGAAGGACCAGGGGAGACATTCTGGGATGTTTTTTTTTTGCATTGTCCAGCCAACTGAAATTTTTGAAAAATTTCATTTTTCTGGAGCATTGCATCTCTCCCAGTTCAAATGTGCCCATCTTAATTCACTTTGGAGATGCTCATTGATTTTTGCTAGAGCTGTTTGCTGTTTTCTTCCATCAATATTGTCACACAATTAAAAAAAAAAAAACTTGACTCAGCTGGTCCAGCAATGTGCTCGACAAAGAACAAAAACAGGGAGTATCCTTTGCTTAACGTGATCAATCTCATCTTTCCTACATGGATCAAAAGAAATGTTTTTTTCCCAAACTCTGCTTGGCCATGGTTTTGATTTTATTGCTTGTTTTATTTTATTTTTCCATTTGGTATAGTGTCCTGATCTTTTTTTATCCGAGGTCTTAACTGTTTCAGATATTATCAGAAAATGCATTCAATTTCCTTTTTTATAAAGGCATAACATTGTCTATTTTGAAATCAATAAAGGGAGAGGGGAAGGTTTGAAAAAGAGTCAAGAACATTTCCTGTTTGAGCAGGGGGGTGGACTAGAAGAGGTCCCCTGCAACTCTGTTATTCTGTTATTCTTCCTTATTCCTCCTTCTGATATCATTCCATTAGTGACATGTCCGCTTTTGAACCCAATTTTGCAACCTCTCATTTGATTTTCTTTCAGATTAAAACGATATATATTTTTAAAGACAAGATAACTTAACCTACCTTCCTTCCTTCCTTCCTTCCTTCCTTCCTTCCTTCCTTCCTTCCTTCCTTCCTTCCTTTCCTTCTTTCCTTCCTTCTTTCCTTCTTTCCTTCCTCCCTCTCTCCTTTCCTTCCTTCCTTCCTTCCTTCCTTCCTTCCTCCCTCCCTCCCTCCCTCCCTCCTTCCCTCCCTTCTTATTTATCCCATGCATGGTTTTTGCAGCTATCCGAGATCAAGGATTTGCTGAATTAAGGTTTATCAAATTATTTCACAGTCCCTTTCTGATCCTTGATGCAACTCAACTAGGCTGGCTTCTCTTGGAAGGGAGTCGCTAGACTGAGACAGACACCAAAATTGTGTTTCACCCAATCAAAAATAACTGGCATTATGTAATCATAACCTCGTTCTTCAAGAAACAGGGCTTCTGAAAGGCCGTAATGTGTACATAATTATAGGCTGATATCTACTAAAAATATGCCCTGAACCACCCATTATATAAAGAGGAACTCTTTTTCACTTTATCCTTCTATGTATTTCCAAAACTTGTAGGACTTTGCATGCTGGTGGTCTCTACGGTGGAGTATTGTCCTGGTGGGCAGGGGAATCTGATGGAGACAGGAAAATTCAATTGCACTCCATCTCAGCCCGAGGTACTCTTAAAACCTCAACACAACTGCAATTGGGACCAGAATTTCTGTTGCTAAACAAGACGGTTGCTAAGTTAGTTATGCCAACTTTTGATCACATGACTGTGGGGTTGTGTGACAGTTGTAAATGCAACTGCCGGTAGTATATCATTTTTTTTCCAGTGCTGTTGTAATTTGAACAGTCACTAAATGAATGGTTGTTAAGTCAGTGACTATATATATATCTGCATATTCCATTCCATCAAACCTGATTCCCCTGTAGTCCAATTTTTGCCAAAAGATTAAAGCATCATGTAACAAGGGAAGAGAACAGAAATCCACAGGTGTCTCTGTAGATGACGTTGCCTGGGAAATGTTATTGGGGGCTGCCACCTCACATTTGCTTGTGCCTCACTACCACACGGTGGCAGTCTGCCAATCTCTGCCATGGACTCTGGGGCGGGTGGATGGGAGGGGAAATGTTTTGGGGGAAGCGAAAGTAATTTCTGTATTTCCCCAAGATGCTGCTTCAAGGTCACCCAGCTGGGAAAAGAAGGTAGCTGCATACCAATCTATGCTTGAAGTGATCGTTCTGAAAACATCTTGCTTGAATCTGGTTGGTCATCAGGGGATCAGTGATGGGGGGTAGTTAAAGGAGGCAAAAGAGGAATGTAGGGATTTGGGCATGTGATTCTCAGTTCCAGTTATGCATTGCTGCAATACTTCTAATAAAAGTATACCTTTCTCAACAAATGGAGCCAAGGATCATTTCTAAATTAGGGTTTAACCTGTTTTATATACCAGGTTTCCCCGAAAATATGACCTACCCTGAAAGTAAGTCCTAGCTTGATTTTTACACGTGCACCCAATATAAGCCCTACCCCCAAAAATATGCCCTAATTAAGTTCCCACCCACTCCAGAATAGATGGGTAAAAATTAAGCAAATATGGGGATGTGGGGTGGAGCTGCCCTACTACTTACCTTTGGACAGTTGTAGCCAGGCCTCACACACCCTGACAACTGCCTTGCCAGCCCATTTGTTCTGCAGCCGGCAAGGCTGGTAAGGATTTCCTGAAGGCCTCTATAGTAGCTGATAACAAAGCTCTGGATCAATCCAGAGTTATCGGCTGCAGAGGCCTTCAGGAAAGCCTTGACAACTACAGAAGAAGATGTTCTTGAAGGCCTCTGACAGCGAAAAGGAGGCCGGGAGTGACGCATGCAAATGAGGTTAGTCAGTGGATGACATCCCCTGAAAATAAGACCTGGTACATTTTTTGGTGGCAAAATAAATATAAGACAGGGTCTTATTTTGGGGGAAACAGATGTCTTCTTGTGAGATTTATACACACTTCTGGGTGTCACTTGTAACATTGCAGGAATACTTACTACAACTTCAAAACATTTGCGCATTAAGGATGCACATTTGCGCATTTTTCCCTCTAGGAAAAATCATGTCTAGCCCCATCAAATGCACTCCCGAAGTTCTCCTCTTGTAAAACTTTATTTGAAGGCAATTTCACATTATCGCCCAAACAAATGCCTTTTCATTCTGTGTATGAAAATGTGGTGTGCCTGTTTGAGCACTTACTTTATGATGGATGCACACGGATCTATACCCTGGCCGGTTATAGATTAACAATTCTGAATGCCATTGGGAAGAACAAAAGGAACTTAATTATTGCATTTCATTCATCAACCCTTCTTAATAAGAATGTCATTACTTAATCCTCTTTGCTTTTCAGCTAGGAACAATAGGTCCAGCCTCCTTGAGTGTTTTTTTCTCTTTTCTTTGGAGTGACCCATGACTGAGAAATTAATGCGTACTTTCAGAGAGGATGGGGTGGGGAAATTACCTGTTATTCATAATTGTGTAATGGAGCATTAAACCAAATCTTTCATGGTGAAGATTGGAGCCAAAACCTTTTCTGGCCGGCAGTCTCAATTCCCCAACTGCACTGAATTCGTTTATTCATTCTTTGTGTGTGTATGTGTGTGTGTATGTGTGTGTACGTGCATACATACATACATATACCCATGCACACACATACATGGTTATGGCACAGGAATTGCCCCTCCCAATCCAATCCAAGCCATGACTCCAAAAATAACACTCTTCTATAGATGAACCCAAGGGCTGGGAAAATATTATCCTGAGGACATAATGTCTTCCAGAGGATTTACACAGCTGACGACCAAGATGTTTATTTAATCTGGATGTTTTTAGGGTCTTTTAAAACTATTTGAAAATGTTTTTAATATTCTTAATTGTAACACACACACACACACATACACACACACACAAACACATATATGTCTGTGTGTGTATCTGTGTGTGTGTACACACAGAGACACACAGAAATATATACATGCATACATGTTACAATTATATATATATAAGCCACCTAGTCATTGACTGAAATGGGCAGCTATTGAAATCCAATAAATAAATATATAAATCAAATTTGAAAAGAGGGATTTCTTAGCAGTGATACGCCACAATATACATATGCCATAGCTGAGCTTATATGCTTCTTACTCAGAGAGAAAAAACATTTTATTGCAGTTTTGTGTTCGGAGAGAATTGGGATGTATTTGTTGTCTTAGCGTTCCATCATTTTTTATTTCTGGCCTCTTCCCTTGGATTTCTTGCCCAAATGTACACTTAAGTCCCTTCCTTCCTTCCTTCCTTCCTTCCTTCCTTCCTTCCTTCCTTCCTTCCTTCCTTCCTTCCTTCCTTCCTTCCTTCCTCCCTAATTCATTCATTCATTCATTCATGCATTCATTCATTCATTCATTCATTCATTCATTCATTCATTCATTCATTCATGCATTTATTTAATCCATCCATCCATCCATTGATTCATTCATTCACTCCATAGTTCTTTAAGTTCATTTCTCCCTTTCTAATGGCACTTTCATAGCCAATTCTGAGGTGAATGGTTCTCTCAGGAGCTTACGATCTTGACCAAATGAAAGAGACCAATATGATTTGCATCCCGGAATCTCCCTCACACTCCCTAAACTAAACTCTCTTTAAATGCCTTAATCTTGGTTCATTTTTGGAGATGGAACAGGAAGGAGCTTCCATCTTCAAGTATCATTTAAAAAAAAAACCAAGAGATGGTGTCCAGGGTAATCAAAGCTCAGCCTGTTTGTTACATGAATCATCATAAAAAGTTGGTGGAGCTTTGATTGTATCTCTATGGCTGTCATTTTTAGCGTTTTGACCATATCCTGTGGACGTACCTAACACACAGGGACCATAATGATTTGAGTTTGAGTTGAGTTGCCCTCAATTGCACACAAACTCTTTGCCCCAGTTCTGGGTGGAATTTCAAATCACTCTGTAGGTTCTGTATAGTTGATGTACAAAATAGTTAATCTAAAGACTATCTAAAGATTTTTTTAAAAAAAGTCAAGCACGTGAAAAACAGGTGAGCTTTGATTATGTTGCCATAATTACCATTTTGACTGATAAGTCAGGGAAACCACCGAGGCCTCAACTGGCCATCAGGACTTCTAGTAATTGACGGGCTGTCAAAGAGCAATGAAGGGGTCAACTTATTCTCCAAAGCACCAGAGGGAAGGACAGGAAGCAATGGATTTGAAATTAATCAAGGACAAAACGAACCTAGAACTAAGGAGAAATGTCCTTCTCATTTAGAATAATTAATCAGTGGAACAACTTGCCTCCAGAAGTTTTGGATGCGCCATCAGTGGAGGTTTTCACAAAGAGATTGGACAAACAATTTGTCAAGGATGAAATAAGGTCTCCTGGCTTTGGCACAATGAGAAGGCCTCAAGGTCTCTCAGCTCTAAGTTTCTAGTGCAGTGATTTGAATTATGAGAGATGGAAAGGTATTTTTGTGTGTGTGTGTTGCTTCTGCAAGCATGGAGAGAGAGAGAGACCAACACAGTTTTCAGAAACATTTTGAAGCTGCACCTTATATTTGGCCTTTGTATTGTCTGTCAAAAGGGAGGTGGGTCCAGTGAAAAACTGGATGGCATTTCATTTCAATGAAAATCAAACTCAAATTAAATTACATCAATTAAACGCAATTAGCATGAATGCTCGGTATGCAATGAATCATTTCTCCTTTCGGTCACATTAAAATATAGAATTTGCATATCAAGTTTTGGAGGGGTTCTAGAATTGCACCTGAGTCTTTGAAAGGCCAAACAGTGACAATTTCAGAGATCAAGGTGAATTGTTTTGATATTTTGCTTTTTTTTTTTGCAGCATGTTGTATCCAGATATATTTGATTAAAAGTTCCTTTTCTAGACTGGCTGTGGATGCTTGCACATGAGTTTGGAGCGGCCATTGGTTCATTTTTCCTGGGACATAGTTTGAAATTCGCTGCGTGTCTGACATTAGCTTAAAAATGGGAAAGGACCTTCAGAAGAGAAACATATAATCCTGCAGAGAAATATATCTAACCTGATGTTGCATTTGATTTGCAGGTATCAAATATTTCCTGCCTCATCTCCTGGAGAGAACTAAAATTAAATTAAGTGTGAAAAACTTTCTCCTAAATTAAGAGCTGGCACTCAATTCAGTTGTGGTTTTAGGCATCGCATTATAAAATAAATAATATCCATAATGTTTTTTTTTTCCCTGAAAGAAACATGCATTTTGGGGACATGGGGTTTTCACCCTCAATTTTGAGGGGGAAGGAAATGAAAAACCTTTATTCTTGCCAATTTATACTTTGCTTCAATGATGCAATTGACATTTGACAATTATTTAGTCACTGACGTTTGGAAATGATAATTTATTTAAAATGATTTAACAATAACGTTTCCACATTTCCTTGTTCTGTGATTATTTCTGGGTGGGGAAAAAACTGCCTTCTCTTGCTGAGCACTTGAGAAAAGGATGAAAATGATATAGAAGTACTTTTTTGATTTTTGGAATGGCTGGGTAAGGAAGCCTTAGGCGAAGATTAAATATTTTTAGCAAAGGGGAATCAACCAGAGATAGGAAAAATATAAACAACGATGCAGTTACAGCATTCTTTCCTTATGAAAAGTTTTTATCTTTCTATAAATTAAAGCAGTGTTTATTAATCTTAGCAACTTTAAGCATGGTGGGCTTCAGTACCCAGAATTCCCCAGCCAGCTCTGCCTGGGGAATTCTGGGCATTGAAGTCCACCTAGCTTAAAGTTGCTGAGATATACACTGAAGTAAGGAATAGGTGATCTGGACTGTAAAAATCCAGATAGCCACAAGATGGTAGCAAGAAGTTGTAGACAAGCTCAGATTTTTGCAACCTTTTAGATGACAAACATTAAAAAATTAAACCAGGAGAGATTTTGTCCTAAGGGACAGAAAAACACACACAAGCAAAAAGTACTTTTTATCAGTGAGGAGTTACAGGAAATAGTGTGTGTCTTGATGGAGTTAACGTTCCATTGATACTAAGTGCAGAGAAAGGTTTTATAAAGAACCTCCAAAGTCATGAATACGATGTACAGTCATTTTTTAAAAAATAAAAAGAATGACCATATGAATAAAAAATTGAATGCCAATTCCAAGCAACTTTTTATTTAGTTATGAAAACTGACTCCTCTGTAAATGCTTCTTTCTCTCAAAAACTTTTCCCATTGTTTCAGGATGTTTTAACAGCCATATAAAATTATGCCGCCAGTTTCTGCATGATTGCACTGCTGTATTTTGAAACTCTGCATTTTGAAATCATCCCAAAAGGAGAGAATGCATTTTTCCTTCCTGTAAATACTATGCTTTCTCTCTTTGCTGGTTGAAAATGGATCTTGCTTCCCCCTCCTGGTTTTTCTCTCCATTCTCTGTGTTCTTTCACACACATATCCCCGATCAAGTCATGAGAAATCCAGGCTAGGAGGTCCTTTCCAGGAAATAGCACCAGAAAGATGTAGAAATTAAGGGCATCTGGAGGGACTCTGGATGAAAATCACGATACACCGACTTATTTTTTGGATTTGCGCAATATGCTGAATCACATACTTTCTGAATAAGTCCCAGGTCCACACTTCTCACTGAGCCAAAAACAAACAAACCCAAGAAGAACCCAACTAAGCTTGCTAGTAAATGGTGAGGAGGCAATCACTGGGGTTTAACTAATCTAATTAAGAATGTCATGCAAGTACCAGTCTATGTGTGACATGTTCTTCAGAGTCTTGTGTCTGAGACTGCATATAATTACTTTCCATTTGTTGGATACATATGGAACACAAGTGAGACAGTCTAGAACAGATCTCTCTCTCTCTCTCTCTCCCTCTCTCTCTCAATATCAAAATGGTAGGTGGTTTTAAGGAGCCTGCAGTGCACGTAACACAAGTTATTAGCCATCTTGTGCCTGCCATTCTGATGTGGTTGACCTCCCTTCGATGCCTCTGGTCTAGAACTTGTCGAGACCCCAGAAAGATCAAAGGAAAGGGGTTTAAAGAATGAGCAAGGAGAGACAATGTAATTAGCAGGTAGACAATGAAGTCTACAAAAGCAGGCTTAATATACCTCAATTCTGGTCTTATTGATGGAGTGTGAGAGATCGGCATGCTTGAAACTGACATGTTGCATGAATGGAAAACACCAGTAACAATAATAATAATAATAATAATAATAATAATAATAATAATAATAATAATAATAATAATAATAATAATAGGCTCTTCGACTGAATTATATGAGAATTATTATTATTTTTTGCAACAGATGAAAAAAACAAAGCAAAAACAATTCCATTTATAGAAAAACTACAGAGTTGAAAGGGACTTTGGAGGTCTTCTAGTCCAACCCGCTGCTCAAGCAGGAAACTCTATACCACGTCAGTCAAATGGTGGTCTAATCTCTTCTTTAAAAACCCCAGTGTTGGAGCACCCGCAACTTCTGGAGACAAGATGTTACGCTCAATGATTCTAACTGCTGGGAATTTCTCCTAGGTTGCTTCTCTCCTTGGCGAGGTTCCATCTGTTGCTTCTTGTCCTGCCTTCGGGGGCTTTGAAAAACAGGTTCACCCCTCCCCCCCTTTTCTTTGTGGAAACCCTTAGATCAGGGTGTCCAACCTTGGCAACTTTAAGACTTGTGGACTTCAACTCCCAGAATTCCTCAGCCAGCTTTGCTGGCTGAGGAATTCTGGGAGTTGAAGTCCACAAGTCTTAAAGTTGCCAAGGTTGGACACCCCTGCCTTAGATATTGGAACACAGCTATCCTATTACCCTTAGTCTTTCTTTTCATTATACTAGACATACCCAATTCCAAAGGTGTGTACTTCTCACCTTCTTCCTCGCTTTCACTGCTTCTACAGATTCAGATCTACTGGAGAAAATTTAGCTACCAAGCGAGTCCTTTTTTTCCTGAGGCTGCACCAAAATTTCCTTAGCTTCTTTACTAACCATGTTCATTTGGGACCGTCTCTTAGCTTCCTATTAGTACAGCCGAAGCCTCTCTTTTTCTTTCTTTCAAGCCTGCAACAACTCTTAATTATATCTGACCCCTTTAATCATCTGCTGCTATTTTAGACCAGATTTAAATAGTAAATAGAGAAATGATCTACCGTCTGACTCTAATGCCACTTTACTTGTGCATGGATTATTGTTTTAATCAGATGTTTGTAATATTTCTGTTGCTGTCACCAAGTTGGTTCTTTCAACCCATCCCTTGAAGCACTTTCAAAGGCTGGATAGAAATCTTTTGATTATTTAATTTTAGCGGAATCTAACCGACCATATTTGGAGGCCACAACTCCAAAGTTTAACTGGGAATGCAATGGGCAATGCCTAATTATTAGACCTCGGTTGCTTTCTGCACTCCAGAGTTCAGCTTCAGATTTAATTATTGCTATCCATGCAAGAATATAAAATGCATGGTATTTAATTAGGTCGTTTGGTGTTCTCGCTTATAAAAGAAATGAAGGCCTCTTACTTTGAGATCATGTAATTATTTCTAAACCCCCCCCATCTTTTCAGCTGGGAAAAGGCGAAGGGGGTAAACCATTCATTAGATATGTCAGCTGCCTTCACTGCACATCGCTCATAAATCTCAGGTTCTTTTAAATGATGTTAGTTACCTTTAGCTTTGAAAAGTGAGGCAAAGACGGGGCATTTTAAATAGACTGATTAGCCTAGCAGAACTTTTTGCAAACATCCATCTCTAAGTTGGCTTTGTAGCTCCCAAATCGTACTACTCCAGAATGGCAATTTTTTTCCCCCTTGCAGCCCTTTGTATAACAATTCCAGACTTTAAATACCCCCCCCCCCCGCCAACTTACGACCATGTTTGTATCTAGGATTTTGGTTGCTAAGCGAGGCACTTGTTTAGTGAGACCTGCCCAAATTTATGGCCTTTTTTTGCCACATTTTGCCAGCGAATCACCAAATGACGTTAAGTGAATCACAGTCATTAAATGAAT
This sequence comes from Pseudonaja textilis, assembly GCF_049901715.1. Classification (NCBI taxonomy): domain Eukaryota; kingdom Metazoa; phylum Chordata; class Lepidosauria; order Squamata; family Elapidae; genus Pseudonaja; species Pseudonaja textilis. The sequence goes on from NC_142000.1 coordinate 17,557,533, forward strand.
CTGGCTTCCCCCATTGACTTTGCTTATCGGGAAACAGATTAACAGAGTTGGAAGGGACCTTGTGGATCATCTAGTCCAAGCAGGAGACCCTACACCATTTCTGACAGAGAGCAGTCAGATTCTTCTTGAAAGCTCCCAGTGATGAAGCTCCCACAACTCCCAAAGGCAACTTCTGTTCCATGGGTTGATTGTTCTCACTGTCAGAAAGTTTCTCCTTATTTCCAGGTTGAATCTCTGCTTGTTCAGTTTCCATCCATTATTCTTCGTCTGGCCTTCAGGTGCTCTGGAAAATAGTTTGACCCCCTCCTCTCTGGGACAGCCCTTCAAATATATTTTAGAAAGGGTCGTTCCTCCCCAAATTGACCACAGAGTCATGGTGGTGCAGTGGTTAGAGTGCAGTACTGCAGGCTACTTCTGCTGACTGCTAGCTACCTGGGCTCAAGGTTGACTCGGCCTTCCATCCTTCTGAGGTAGATAAAATGAGGACCCAGATTGTTGAGGGCAAAAGGCTGACTCAGTAAACCACTTACAGAGGCTTGTAAAGCATTGTAAAGTGGTATATAAGTCTAAATGCTGTTATTATTCCTTCCTTCCTTCCTTCCTTCCTTCCTTCCTTCCTTCCTTCCTTCCTTCCTTCCTTCCTTCCTTGTTGGTACAATGGTGAGAATGCAGTATTGCAGACTCTGCCCAAAGCCAGCAGTTCAATCCTGACTGGCTCGAGGTTGATTCAGCCTTCCATCCTTCCAAGGTTGGTAAAATGAGGACCCAGATTGTTGGGGACTCAATATACTGACTCTGTAAACCACTTAGAGAGGGATCTAAAAGCACTGTGAAGTGGTATATAAGTCTAAGAGCTATTGCTATCGCTAAATCGGATATTGGAAACATGAAAAGAGACTGTTCGCTTACTCTTGCTATAAAAATCCCTGCCCAAATAGTGAAATTGTATCTCGATTGAAGCCAGGGATAGTTCCAAAGAGGGAAAAATGTATGCTGGGTGACTTACACATGTGTGCATTATGTGCCATATTTAGCTCCTAGCATTAACTGGATTTATGATCAAGGCTGAGTTTCTCTCAAAACTTTTTCACCAAAAATCCCAGCTGTGAAATGTATACATGGCTTGCTTCTAGAGATGTCTTTTATGTGGAGAATGCCGTTGCCATTCATGTCTTTTAATTAGCTTGTGGGTGCTTAATTATCCCCCCAAGATAAAAAATTGTGTTTGTACTACGGATTACAAAGGCTTTAAGAACTTTTAGGATATAGTTTTGAAATGGATGAGCTGATACCCTAAAGCAATCTTGGGCCAGGCAAACCCTCCTGTTTTTATGACTGCAGTAGCATCTCAAAGGAGCTTTTCAAGAAACAATTCCTGAAAATAGGATTTCAGAGCTAGGATCCAGATGCAGAAAATAACCTGAAGCTGTGTATTTGAGGGGCGGCCACCAAGAAGAGTTGGTCCATTTATTTTTCAAATAAATGGAAGGCAAGACAAGAAAGAACGGATGGAAACTACTCAAGGAGAAAAGCAACCCGGAATTAAGGAGAAACTTCCATTAACCAGTGGAACTGGCTTGCCTTCAGAAGTTGTAGAGGCTTCATCACTGGAGGTTTTTAAGAGACTGGACAGTCACTTGTCTGGGATGGTTTAGGGTCGCCAAATTGAGCAGGAAACTCCCCAAGTTTCCTTCCATCTCTATTCTGATTGATTGAAATTAATCTACCAATCACCCCTAAAAGAGGAATTTATTCTTTTCCCCATGTCTTGTTTCTTTTTTTAAAGCCTTGAGTATCATTGATTGTACTGTTCCTTCAACTATTGATTCCTTCATGTAAGGCTCAGCCTGTCCCTCCTCCTCCTCCTCCTCCTCCTCCTCCTCCTCCTCCTCCTCTTTCTCCTTTTCTCCTTTTCTCCTTTCTCTCACCACAACTTCCCCCATCGCTTCTTTGCATCTGGTGGCTTTGTGAACCATTTCTTCAGATTTCCTGCTCAAGAGACTAGTGTTATCAAAAAGGTCAATTCATTCAGAGGGGCACCAGGCAGAATTGAATATAATTATCCCAATCTTTACTGTGTAGAATTCATGCTTGAATTCATTCAAAAAATAGAAAGCAGTATAATTAACTCCAAGCCAAAGGAGATCTACTGAGAATGCCTCAGGTATCATACAGTCCTACGTACAATAGAACATTTTCATTTAAGGACATTGTACGTATTAACCCGAGTCCGCATCCAATTACTCTGAATAAGTGAATTCTCTGTTTCAGGAATGTAATTTGAAAATGTTGTCATGCAATGGAAGGTAAAAGGTCTTTTTTCATTAATCTAACTCTCATTAAAGCAGGAGCCTGTGGGTTATTTCAAATCCATTAGTCTTAAATACAGATGATTGCAATTCGGTGCGGTGTAGGACAACCGAAATATCTATCAGGGAAATAGCGTAAACTATTCTTTTTTTAAAAAAAATTTTGAAAGAAAAAAAAAAGAGGGGGTGAAAAAATGTGATGAGTTTGTGGCTGGCCAACTTGTTATAAAAATTAAACCATCTGCCTGAGTAATTCTGAGACTTGTATTCTGCTAATTGGACACTTCTATGAGCGCTGGAGAAGAATGGCAGCAGAGCCATTGATTTCGAAGTGATGGACAAGGAGATGGTGTAAAGCTGAAAAAGTCTCGTGTAGTTTAAGGAGTGAAGGAACGAGGTGCACCGTCTTAAATTATCTTCAGGAAATTTCAGTAAGGCCCAATGTAAGGGAAACAAAGAGGACATTACAAGAGTGGGTCTCATCTGTTTGCAACTTGCTATGAAAATTAAACCACTGGCTTGTAATTATGTCTATACAAGGGTGTCCAACGTTGTCAGTTTTAAGACTTGTGTCTATGGAGATTCTCAATCATCCAGGTCATGGTTGTCCCAAAAGGTGCGTTTTCAAAGAGACAGCTGGACTCCCTTTGTTTTTCTTTGAAGATGTTTCGCTTCTCATCCAAAGAGCTTCTTCTGTTCCGAAGAAGCTTCTTGTGATGACATGGGGCGTGGCACAAAAATAACAAAGGCACAAAAGTAGATAAATTCCCTTTAATAACTCCAACTTGGCCCCCAATGTCCAGTTATCCTTGGCTGGAGATCAAACTTTTCCAAAAACAGTCTACCAAGGGAAGAAATACAGACCGAACCCAAAGTACAGATAAATTAGAAATAAAAAAAAACCAACACAAACCATGCAGAAGAATTAACGTGACAGGCCAGGATAATAAATTGCAGGTTTCCAAAAGATAATGAAGCACACACAGTTGGGAGGGCACCAAAACTCAGATAAGCCCCTGACAAAGATAATGCATGCTTTGCTTCCAGCAAGGTGCTGTGTGCAAACATCCTTCTTATATCCTGTTCTCCCAGCTGCAAATAATGAAAGGGATCAGGGCCCTTTTCTCTCCCATGAGCCATGTTGCTTCCTTCTCCATTCCTCCCTGCGTGCCCTAGGATGAAGAGGGGGTGGCCCTGGGTCTTCCTCTGAATGCCCAGCCAGACTGTGCCCTTCCCCCATTTCTTCCACAGCCACCGGAGCCACACTCCCACTCCCTGTCAGCTCCTCAACCTCCCCCTCAGAATCAGACTCCAACAAGGGCATGACACTTCTTGGATGAGAAGCAAAATGTCTTCAAGGAAAAACAAAAAAAAATCCAGTCGTCTCTTTGATAAAACACCTTTGGGTTTTAAGACTGGTGGACTTTGACTCCCAGAATTCCCTAGCCAACATGACTGGCTGGGGAATTCTGGGAGTCAAAGTCCACATATCTTAAAGTTGTCAAGACCCCTGCTCTAAACTCTTTAGTGATGGCATCTGGGGTTCTTTCCAAGCCAGGGATGAGGTTGCCATTTGATTGTTTTCAAAGACACATTTTGAGACACAATTCAGTTGTGAGCAAAACGTTTGCCCCTCCCCTTCTTCCGTGGTTCAATATAGCCAATCTAAAAGAGACATATGGAAATCTGGAGCAGAATATTGACCGGCTGGTAGCATCAAATGCAACTTCCACTTGCATGTTCCTCATTCCTGAATTAGAGCCATTCCACCCCGCTACTTATTCCTCTACTGATTCTCCTACTCCCTTTTAATTCACACTTAGCGAAAACAACAACAGATGAAGAATTCTGCAGTACTTAACCTTTTATCCCTGAGAAGACCTCACCCTGGACCATGTGTGGGTGATCCTTCAGCCTATCTGAAATCATTGGGTGCTTTTACCCAGTCATCCCTTAATGTAAACTACTGCTGGAGACCACAATAAGAAATAAATCATCACATCTATGACCTTTTGACAAAAGCGTTGCAACTTGTTTGTCACCCAAAAGACTGCCAAAGAGGTGACTACCATCGTCTGGAAACCTGGAGCCAGTCTAAATTATGTTGACAACGAGGGAGCCATATTTTACTGGGACTGTGGTGTATGGGTGTGTGTGTGTGTGTGTGTGTGTGTGTGCGTGTGTGTTTTATGACTGCAGAGTACATGAAGGAGACGAGTGTGCTCCAACTCCTGAATTTGTTACATCAGCTTTTTGGTTCTGTTTTCGTTCAGGCTGGCCAAGCCACTTGGTGGATTTATGGACATGTAGACACCAATGGAGCATAAGCTGTTTGTCTCGCTGCATAAATCATTCTAAATATTCCGATTCCATCCGACTTTGAAGAACTAAGGACTTTCTAATGTAAAAACGGTGGCTGAGTTTATACAGTAAGTTTAATTGCCGAATTAATCCATTTTCTGGGGCTGCATACTTTAAGGTATTGAATCATATACTAATAACTGGCCAGACCCCCTCTATGTTGGGGATGGGTAGTTAAGAAGTTCGATGTATAAAGATAGATAGATAGATAGATAGATAGATAGATAGATAGATAGATAGATAGATAGATGAATAGATACTGTAAATAGATAATAGATAGATGATAGATACTGTAGATATTTGATAGATGATAGGTAGGTAGATAGATAGAGATAGATGGATGGATGGATAGATCGATCGATCAATCGATAGATAGATAGATAGATAGATACTGTACTATATAGATAGATGGATAGATACTGTAGTTACATGATAGATAGACAGAGAGATGTAGATGGATGAGACAGAGGGGGAGAGAAAGGGAGATTCTGAGTTATCCAGGCCATGATTTCCCAAAGGTCCTTTTTCAAAAGACAACTAGACTTTCTGTTTTTGTTTGAAGACATTTTGCTTCTCATCCAAGAAGCTTCCCCAGTTCTTACATCAGCTTCTTCGGTCCTTGTATCTTATATCATCTACAAAAGGCTCAACTGAGATGAATGCAGAAATCAGCACAATTCACACACGTCTCGGACATACCACTCTGAGAGACCCTGTCCCCAAGCCTTATGCAATCCTTAGCCCAGAAAATATGATGGGTGCCTGCAGTGGTGGATTAAGGCCCTAAACACTGACAAATCTTGGGTGCTCCCGACCTTTGTACACACTGTACAAATGAAGCCAAGCTTACGCAACATCAAAGTTTTTGTGATACCCCCTTCGGGCCTTGTGCCCTTAGCACCAGTGGTGGGATTCAAAAATTTTACTACCGGTTCTGTGGGCATGGCTTGGTGGGCGTGGTAGGGGAAGGATACTATAAAATCTCCAGTCAGAGGTGGTATTTGCTGGTTCTCCAAACTACTCAAAATTTCCGCTACCGGGTCTCCAGAACTGGTCAGAACCAGAGGTGGCATTCAGCAGGTTCTGACCATTTCTGGAGAATTTTGAGTAGTTTGGAGAACTGGCAAACGACACCTTTGACTGCCCCCGCCCCCATCTATTCTCTGCCTCCAGAGTCCCAGCTAATCGGCTGAGAATCCTTTGGTTGCCCTGCACAGGAGAACGGAGCTGGAAAGCAGGGGCGGGGAGCGAATGGGATTTTTCAGTAACCTTTTCCCAGGAATGGGGTGGGAATGGAGATTTTGCAGTATCCTTCCCGTGCCATGCCCACCAAGCCACACCCACCATGCCACACCCACAGAACCAGTAGTAAAAAAATTTGAATCCCACCACTGGTCAGAACCTGCTGAATGCCACCTCTGCTTAGCATGTACCTAGTCTGCTTAATGGTTAATATACCCCTGGGTACCTGTTTGAAGAGGTGCCTCCACAGATGCTTCATTCACGCTATGTATAAAACCGACCAGCAGATGCTGGAAGGATTCGTCTGTTTCCTACCCGTCCCTTTGCCAAAGTTCAATTGATTTAACTTAATAAGGACAGATAGAAGAAATTACCCAGTCATTGAGGGTTAAGGGAACCTAATAACTCCAGAAAGAGGCCAGTAAGCAAATATGTGCAACTTACACCACAATTCCAAAGAGTTATTCATCTCACAGAATTTGATGGAGTTATATAATCAGATCAATGAAGCATCGTTGCTATTTCTTTTTTTTTTCCTATTCTATTTTTTTCAGGAAACAAATAAGCATCCCAGATCCTTAAGTTCATAGGTTTTCGGCCTTTCATACGTATTGATCAATAAGTCATTTAGGTTGTAATCTATGACCCATTTACTCCGGAGCAGTCTTATTAATGTTAGTGTAATTGCTGCGGAATAAACAATTGTAGGCTTCATACTGGCAAACAAACACTTAGGCACATCACAAGGATATTAAAATCCCAGCTAGCTGTGGAGGAAAAAAACAACAACCCCAGAGTAATAATTTGTGATTTCACAAAATAATAGGGTTGGGAGGGACCTTGTAGGTCTTCTGTCTAGTTCAACCTCCAAGAAACCCTTTTCCATTTGAGACAAATAGTTGTCCAATCTCTTTTTAAGGTCTGTATGGATTCTCAGTCATCCCAGGTCATGGTTGTCCCAAAGGTGCTTTTTTCAGGAGGCAACTGGACCTTCTGGTTTTTCTCTGAAGACGTTTCACTTCTCATCCAAGAAGCTTCTTCAGTGTTTGTGTGTGTGTGTGTGTGTGTGTGTGTAATACATATTATGGTATCTACCGATAAAAGAATCTATGGAGATTCTCCGTCAACCCAAGTCATCGTTGTCCCAAACATGTTTTTTCAAGAGGCAACTGGACTTTCTGGTTTTTCTTTGAAGACGTTTCACTTCTCATCAAAGAAGCTTCTTCAACTACAACAGAATGTCCTGAAAAGGCAGTTTTGGGACAATCTCTTCTTAAAAACTCCTAGTGTTGAAGCATCCACAACTTCTAGTGGCAAGTCGTTCCACTGTTTTAAAAAGACCAACCACCCAAAGATGGAACACAGAGAAATAGAATTTGGGGGACTGAACTTTAAGATAAAATTCAGGTCATAATCATCCTAAAGGTGCTTTTTTCAAGAGGCAACTGGACTTTCTGGTTTTTCTTTGAAGACGTTTCACTTCTCATCCAAGAAGCTTCTTCAGCTCTGATTGGATTTTTATTTTTGGACATTTTTTTTTTCTATTCTGGTGTCTCTGTGCTAGATGCTGGTTCAAATGAGTCTCTAAGCTCAAGACAAATCCAATCATGGACAGTTCATTGCAACTATGGAGAGGGATTTGAAGTCCACACATCTTAAAGGGTCAGGACTGAGAAACTAATCCAAAACAGCCGCTCCCTAATATCTGGTCTTCTGTATTCAAGGAGTTTTAAAAATGAAGTGCCCCAATTCTTGCACAAGGCTCATCTGTTACCTATCTGAGGTTGAGGTGGGGAAGGGATGTATTGTAGGAGAGACACTGGAAGAGACAGGAGGAAGAGTCAAGTGAGGAATCAGCCTGGGATCTCTATGTAGTCACAAGAGGATGAAGTCCAACCCTCTTGAGGGCTGCAGAATCTCATCTAGTTTTATCCAGTTACAAACCATTAATCTGAGAAGATAGTCCATAGGCTTACTGAACAATAAATCAGGAATATTGAATTCTTTGCATGTGAGTCTGGTTGTTTGCACCTGATACTTACAGATGAATAGTAATGTCAGAAAGCTGGAAGAAACCAGTAGTTTATTTCATGGTATCTATACATAAGAATCTGATCTACTAGTGTTTAAAGCAAATTGGCACTAGATAAAAGTCAACAGAAGGGATGGAGTTAAGCCTCTTATGGGAGCATAATGACTCCAAACTAATGACATATTTGAGCCTGCCCTCAGGCTCAGCCTGGTCATTTCTTACAAGTAACTTGCTATTCATAATTATCTAGCTGAAGAAACTTATGACTTTCCACTAAGTCTTTGAGGCCCAACTAAACTTTCTCTCCAAAGTAGAGTAACATAAGAGAAAAGGAAGGAATAAGGATGAGAATGAGAGTAAAAGGAGAGTAAAAAAATGAGAGAATGAGAATAAAAGGAATAAGACACTCATGCTCTGCATGTAAACCAATGAAGAGGGGGAAAAAAACCCTGCTCTCACTGTTGTATCTACTTGAGGTGGACCTCAAGTGGATAATGATAGAATCCCACTTTTGAAAGGCGAAACCTCTGAATGGAACTGCTTCAGAGGCCGAGAATTTGACACCGTCCTATCTTCTTTGGTGCATTTATTAAATCTAATGGAAGAAGACAGAAGAAGGTTGACGATTTCTTCTTATCCACGCATGGCCTTTTCTGAATGAAGGAGCTTTTTCATGAACAAAGTGGTGGAAGGGATCGTCTTTCCTCAAGCGGGCCTGGTGCACGGCGAACCCAAAGTATTATTGCCATAGGAAGGAAAGAAAGGGATTAATTGAAATGTAAATTTGTGGAACACATTGACCCAATTTACTGCTAGAAGGAAGAAGAAAAGGGCAAAATTATAATTTTAAAAGCACTTAGGTTTTTGCAAGGCCATTAATCATTAAAGTTAGGATAGGGAAAAAAAAATCTCCATATGGTGAGGGTGGTTCATCACCAGATGGCCATGACCTTTGTTTTACTTGGGTTGAATAACAATAGCATTTAGCACTTATATGCCGCTTCACAGTGCTTTTACAGCCTCTCTGAGCAGTTTACAGAGTTAACCTATTGCCCCCAGTAATCTGGGTCCTCATTTTACCAACCTTGGAAGGCTGGAAAGTTGTGTTAACCCTGAGCCGGTCAGGATCGAACTGCTGGAAATGGGCAGAGTCAATCTGCAATGCTGTAATCTAACCACTGTGCATCATGGATGGATGGATGGATGGATGGATGGATGGATGGATGGATGGATGGATGGATGGATAGTTAGATAGATAGACAGATAGATAGGCAATAGCAATAGTCCTTAGACATATACTGCTTTACAATGCTTTACAGCACTCTCTAAGAGGTTTACAGAATCAGCCTATTGCCCCCAACAATCTGGGTCTTCATTTTACACACCTTGAAAGGATGGAAGGCTGAGTCTACCTTGAGCCCAGTGAGATTCAAACTGCCAAATTGCAGGCAGATGGCAATCAGCAGAAGTAGCTTGCAGTACAGCACTCTAACCACTGTGCCACCACACCAACCCCAAGGAATGTTGTGCTGTTCTAGTCACTGAAGTACCCTATAAATTTTTTGAATTGGGAGGAAAACATGGATTACTGCTAAAAACATTGGAATGGGACAACCTATTTCTTCTTCCTTTTCCCAATCACATCGAGGAATATCTTTGTTATCCTGTCGTTTTCTTTGGACCTTTTTTTTTAAAAAAAAATCTCATCCTGTGAAACATTTGACAATATTGCTTCCATCTTCTAGATTGAAGTTTTCCATCTTAAGTGCATTTAAACATCTCCATTCCCACGGGAACTTTTAAAAGTGATGCTTTGGTGATGTTCCAGAAGTTATGAAAAAGGAGAGTTTGACTCCTAAGGCTTTGAGTCACACGTCTTTAGGATTGAGTTGGAGTAAAGTCTTTTAAGAGAGTTGCAGAGTTCCGAAACGGATGCCTTTCTACTAGACGCAATCCATAGCACGATCTGAACCTCCACAGCACAGAGGATTTCTCTTCGCTCACAGATTTGGCATCCTGTCCCAACTTTCTCGAAGAAAATATCAAGTTTTCATAAAGAGAGAATGCTCCTGAGATCAGAACGAAAATGGTGCATAGTGGGGTGGGCATATACGAAACCATGAAATAATAAATAAGTGAAATGGCTATTTTTATTTTATTTTTACCTTTTCTTGGCTCTTGGTTCATCTCACATTTTGACAAATGAAAGCTTGTTCGGTTTTCTAAAAATATGAGTCATTCCTGCCAAAGCAAAGCTGGGAGAATTTCATAGTAGATAGAGGAAAAGGGATTGGGAGTATTTTTTTGAAATTCCCAACCCTCCCAATCACAAAATATTTCTCTCCCTCTTCCTCCCCACCCCCAACACAGATTTTTAGATATGCAATTATTATTTTCTCTCTTTCTCTCTCCCTCTCTCCAGGAGACAGTAAGTTCTCATGGTCCTTTAGACATGAAAGCTAGCTGGGTAACTTTGAGCCAATCACCAGGAAATGATGAGCTCTAGTCCTGCCTTATACAGAAAAGCCAGTTGAGTGACTTTGGGTCAATCACCAGGAGACAGTGAATTCTAATCCCACTTTAGGCATGAAAGCCAGCTGGGTGACTTTGGGCCAATTACTTTCTCTTGGTCCATGATGTCAGGCTCAGGCAACAAGTTGGCTGATCAATTCCTGTCATGGCCAATGGATTGAGACTTAGTTGATACACACACACACACACACACACACACAACTATCCCATGAGAATGTCACCAAAATTCTTTTCTCCTTGAGAAGAGATTTCAAAAGCAACTTTTTTCTTTCATCCAAGTAAATGAGAGCTGGGGAATCATGATAGGAAAATTTATCTGCTTAGTCCCATGATGAGGCTACATCTGCTAAAGTACTATGTAGACATTGGGAGTTGTCACATGAAAATCATTAATCCTTAGCATACCACAGAACTCTCTGCTGTTTGTTGTCATCCCTAGCACATCTGGAATTCAGATGGATGGAGTATGTAAATTGACTATGAACATTTAATTTTTATAACAGAAACCATAACCTTCCAATGAAGCTGTGCTTGTTGTAAAGCACTTGCAAAATTATCGGCAAACATCTGGAACAATAGCTCTCCAGCTCCAGATTGTATAGATGGGAAAACCTAACTCTCCCTTGCATTCAACTCAACAAAACATCTGTGTCCTTGAATCAAATTCACAAGCTTCACCTGTGTGTGTGTGTGTGTGTGTGTGTACGTTCTGTACACGAAAGGCACTTGAACAAAACTAACAAAAGAGATGGTTGAACACCGAGAAGGAATAATATTAAACAAATGACTTGAGTCACACATCATCCTAAGCCATATTTGGTTTAAGCACAGTTTTTTGTGTAAACCATAGTTGAATAAGATACACAGGTTGTGCTGAGCTCTTATCAATAATGTGCTAACCACAATTATTTGAATTCATACCAGCTAATCCAAAGCCAAACAAACCATATTTCAAAATCCACTACAATATGCAAATTCAGTTCCTGTACTTGCTTCAATTTGTCTTACCAGGCCCTGGGCCCAGTTTTATCATATAGTCAGAAGACAGGAATTAAGATCTTCATAGTGCATCAGGATGTGTTTTTTTTTTAATTTGTGTTTTCAAAAGGCTCACCTTAACATATGTGGGTCAAAGGGAATGGAAACTGAATGGCACTTCAGACAGTAGAAAGTTGGAAATTGACCCAGACTGCTTGGTTTTTGCAAAGCCAAATAAAACATTTTAGAAGCCGGTATCAGAAAAAGTCTCTTGTTAGCCAATGTTTTCTGAAATGGGTAGGGGAAAGAATGTTTGTCAGTCTAACTGACAAAGTAACTGTCTAACTGTGCAAACAAAGTAAAGGTTTGTGTAGGAGGTTAGTACAAATACAAACATGCACACACATTTGGAAAGAGTGTCCAGATCAACAATTGTTCCATGTTAGCAAGGAAGATCATTAAAAAAAAAAAAAAAAAAGAGGAGAAGAGAAGAGAAGAGAAGAGAAGAGAAGAGAAGGTCCCTAGTCCTGGAAATCTATGGAGGGGAGAATTAAATGCTACAATCAGATTGTTTGTGTAGTCATTTACATTTCTTGCTGTGTAAACAGACCAAGGCACAGCAATAACGAACATGGGATTAAAAGAATATTGATAGCTCCTGACAAGCCAGTTCCTGAGAAACTTTGTTTGGTCAAATAGCAGCAATCATTAAATATATGAGGGTCTGTTAATGTTATCTGCTCTTTTTAAATACACACACACACATTTATTAGTTTAGCAAAAATAACAGAGTTTGGAGACATTTAATGGTTTACTTCCTGCAGATTCTCAGTAGTGGAGTTGCTGAAATATATTTCTCTTCTCCTTCTTCTTCCCATCACATACTTTTTCTTCTTCTTTGACTGCTGCTACTACTAACAGGTGGAAGAGTACAATGGCTTGAAAACTTGCAAGAAACACATTTATGTTCTTATTCAGGAATTACTTTCATTGTCACCTTTGTTGCACAATTCAGAAAATTTCTAGGTTCCATTTTTTTTTTTAACCCAGTAATAAATATTTGCTAGTTGACCACAAATGAAGCCTGAAGGTTTCCGAACTGAAGAAGTTTCTTGGATGAGAAACTAAATGTTTTCCAAAAAAAAAAAAAAGGAAGTCCACTTGCATTTTTTAAAAGTACCTGTGGGCCAGAGGGTTTAACTATATCCTGAATTTCATTCTCATCCAAGAAACTTTTTCAGTTCTGAAATCCGCTGGCCTTATTTGGGGCCAACTAGCAAATATTTTTACTTGGTTACAAAAATGGACCGTAGAATTTTTATGCTGCTGCTTCGGACCAGTTCACGCAAACCGGTAGTTCCGACAATCAGTTGGCCCTACCCACCTGCCCCACCCCGGCCCTATCCTGTCCTCTATTTCCTGCTTTGTAGCTCGTCTCCATCGCGCAGCACAGCTGATTTCCCGCCTCTCGCCATTCTACTTACCATTGCTGACTTGGAAGGTAAGCAGCTGAGCTTCTAAATGCTCCATTTCCAGCACTGTGCACAAGCACCTTATGCATACACATGCACAAAGCACATGCTCGCCAAACTGGCAGCATCCCACCACTGGTGACAATGCAAGCAATTCATGTGCAGGAGCAAGCCATTTTCAGAATCACTGCCGTTCGTTTCAACGGAAGGCTATTTTTGTGTAGAATCATGGATATGACCATTCAACTCCTGAAAGTCTCGGAAAATACATCCGATGAAGAACCTGTAGTTATTGGAGGAGCTTCAAAACTAATGGATGTCCTCCACAAAATTCTCTGGAAGTCCCCAAATATTTATCTCAATATTGTGGAAACTTCATGAGGTGCAAATTTGAGGAATTGGGAGATTTGGGTGTGATATTGGAATATACTATCCTAGGTATGGTCTTGGGTAAAAAGGAAGGGTGGCCCAGAAGAACCATCTGTGATGGTGGACTCTTATTCAATATGTTATGTTCTGATACTATAGCTAGACAATGAAAACCAAAATGAGACATTATTACACTGGCATGATATAAATAGACCCAATAGAAAAGATTTAAAATTTTGGCAGGAAACAGGGGCTCCCCTTCTGTTCTTTGGAACACCCCAAGGGGCTTCCATCCATTGTGTTCTTAATAATATTTCTTTGCTTCTTTCTTCCCTCACTGGAAAATGACAGCGCTGCGAAAGTATGATATATTAATTTTCTCCCACCGAGTTGCTGTCAGTGCAAATTAAGTGTGAATTAATAAACCGTAATTCTCATTTTGGAGAGGGAGCGTTTTCCTTGAGATTATCACAGTTAATTATGAAATATTATTCTTGGGAAAATATTTATCCACATTAGCGAGTTGTGGATCATAAATTAAAGTGTTGAAAATTTATTTTTCTTGCACGATGACTTCTTAATGCATTCGCTAAAGACTGAGACTCCATCGAGATAAAGAAATCCTTTCTCACCCCAAAGGACCTACCAAGGAAGCTTAAAACTGGTTTCCCCAAATTTATGAGCCAATAGCTTCCATTTTGTTTTTCTGGCATGCTGACAGAGGGGTCCGATGGGCGTATGCATGAGAGGATGAAAGTGTTATCATGGTATTTGCATTGCAACGTAGAGCCGTGGTGGCGCAGTAGTTAGAATGCAGTATTGCAGGCTAACTCTGCCCAAAGCCTGTAGTTTGATCCTGATTAACTCATGGTGGACTCACCCTTCAATCCTTCCAAGGTCGGTTAAATGAGGAACCAGATGGTTGGGGGCAAAAGGCTGACGCTGTGAACTGCTTAGAGAGGGCTGTAAAAGCACTGTGAAGTGGTAGATAAGTCTAAGTGCTATTGCTATTAAGGAAAGGATGCCAAAGGAGGGACTTGAAATGTGAAGGACAAAAATCAAAACATTTTTTAAAAATTATTTTAAATTATTACACTGAATTGTTGGCTTGTCCTGTGGCGAGTTGGCCCGTTCCATACAATCGTAGCCCTGCCATTCAAACACACCAGTTTTAAACAGATGATAAACCTCCCCAGTTACGAAATGTTATTTGTTTGGCTGGGAGCAAAGAGAAGGGAAAAGAATCACTTGAAGAAATATTGTTGGAAAAAACACTCTTTTCCTAAAAGCTTTTTTCCTTTCTTTCTTGCATTCTTTCTTGCATTCAGCTGTGGGCACTTTTAGGAGGTAGGGAAAAGTCACACTCTGGCTGAAGTTTAACATTCAAGGAAAATTTATACATACATACATACATACATACGTAGGTCTAGGTGTGTTCGGGTCTTTTCCCGTGTAAGATTAAGAGTATCTTGGCGACGTTTTGGCAAGGTCCCACTCGCCATCCTCAGGCTGGTGCTTTCGGCTTCGTGACAGTGCAAGCATACCATAGACCTACATACCCGTACCCATGAAAATCTACAAAAACAAACAAATATAGATAGATACATACATACATACCTGTGGCCCATCAGGATGAAGAAAAAACCATTCTGGCACAGCAATAGGCTGCCCCAAATTTAAATCTGAAACCACTGTAAAAGTCTGACTCACAGATGAACACTATACAGAAGCCTGATGATGGCAGATGAGATTCTGCCGAAACGTTGCTACAATTTTAAAAGCACAACTACAATGACGTGGGAAAATACCCGAACAAAGCTGAATACCATACATACATACATACATACATACATACATACATACAACCAGGTGCAAAACAACAGTTCCGATGTTAGTGAGTCAAATGTTCTATGGACGATTTCACCCGTGTTAAACTGCAGTTTTCTTCAACCGTGGTTGTTGAACAAAATCCAGGGACCGTGTTTACAGGACACGCTTAATCAGTACCAAATGCTCCCTACCAAGGCTTAGTTCGCTGCTCCGAAGTGTTAGGTGACTCCTTACAAATAAGCCCCATTAATTCTGACGCTACTTACTTGTGGGGAATTGTGCAGAAAATTGCAGCCTGGGTGAGGCAACCATTTCTGAGATCAGAGGTTTCGTAAATGTAACAATCACAGAATAATTAGCTATCTTTTTTTTTCCCTGGGAGATGTGTGCAGTGTGTGTGTGTGTGTGTGTGTAGCATATTGTACACATGTGCCACCCACATTCAGATGTTGCCTCTATCCACCCACGTCCATCAGATCAGCACACATCAAGGAGACATTTGTAAGGAGTAAGAATTGGAATAAACATCCCTTTCCCTTTCATTGCATTAAGCTTGCATTGAAATCATGGCAGTTTTAAAACATTGGACCTTTTTAACAAGAGATTGAACATCCCTTTGTCTGAGGTGGTATAAGGTTTCCTGCCTGAGCAGGGAGGGTTGGACTAGAAGACCTCCAAGGTACCTTCCATCTCTGCTATTCTGTTCTGTTCATGGACTGTGCCTGTTCTTACAAGGTATCCTTACTTAGCTTTACCAGATCTGACCTACATGAACCCAACCAGTTACAGGGTGAGAAGAAACAGCCAGAAAACATTCGAAGTCTTCCCTGTCCTTCATTGTGATCTGGAGTTTTTGCAGCAGTCTAAGTCTGGAACATGTAGTCCTTGTCTTATAAACTGTTGTGGCCTGTCATCCGCTGGCCCCTCTAGCAGCCAAATCAAAGGAGGAGGAGAAGGCATGGGAGTCAGGTCAGCATCAGGGCAACCTTGGAGCTCTGAGGGGGAAGAGAGAATGGAGCTGGCAGAGAGAGAGACAGAGAGAGACAGAGAGACAGAGACAGACAGAGGTGGAGCTTGGGCTGTCCATCAGCCCTCAGATGGAGAGTCAACAACCCCCAGGTCTGGAGTTGGCTGATGCGGAAGTGGAGGAACAGCTGGGTCCAGTAGCTGATGCTTGGATGTGCAGAAGGCAGAGGAGAGGAGAGCAGTGGAAATCTATGAGCCGATCCTTTGGACGGAAGAGCACAGCTGCTAGTGAAGCCCCACCTTAGCTCTGGGGGTAAAAGGCAGGGGGTGGAGATGAATACATGTGCCAGACAACTAACTATTCATCTTCTGGCTGGACAGATTGCAAGATAAAAATTTTTGATGGGACTGCCGGCGCTCCTAATAAAGGAATCTTTTGAGTTCAGGTCAGAAGGTTTGGGTCAGAACATAACCATTCGTTCAGTGAACAAAGTTACAATGGCAGTGAAAAAAGTGAGTTAGAACAAGTCTTCAGCCTTGCAATCATCACAGCTTCTCCATGACCACATGATAGAAAATTTGGGTATTTGGCAATTGGCCTGTATTTACAGTGGCTGCAAGATCATGGGGTCATGCTATCTCTATTGGTGACTTTCCCAACTGGCTTTGCTTAACAAATGCAATTGACTTTGGATAAATGGCTGCAGAAGCTGATGGACTTGGCGGAAATGGCTTCATTGACCGCTTTGATTAAAGAAAAAAAATATAAATACTTTGGTTGCCACATGGAGAGACTGCTTCTGAACTTTTGTGCTCGAGGTGGAGAAAAGAAAATGAAATCTTGATTTGGGGTTTTCCCAATTACGTTGATTTGTTTTTATAGAAATGGCTAGTTTATATTACGATGGAAAAGCAAAAAGTTGTGGTTTGATGTTAATGCTGCTTTTTTACTGCAACAGAGGGAGTTGGGAGTCAACGGTTTTTATTCTTTTAACCATCCCTCCGCTCACTTCTCTTTTCTCTCCCCGCCCACTGCATCTTCCTATTTGCTTTTGTATTTCATATTTTAGTCTATAATTTTTTAAAAAATATATAAAAGGCGATTCACTTAACAACTGCATGATCCACAGAAAACAGACATCAAATCAGGTGTGACTCACTTAACAAATTCTGGTCTTAGCTGTAGTCATAAGCTGAGTACCATCTGTATTCCCTCGTTTGCTTTTATCAAAGGTGGAGAATAGACATTGTCTTCCGTTCATCGATGTCTCTCCTTCCTTCTTTCCTTTTTTTTTTTTTAGCCTTCTAATGTGAACAAATAACACTTGACGCTTATCTTTTTTTAAAAAAATAATTTCATTTCAAGATCTAAATGATCACCAGGAAGTGAAAGCAATCCTTTTGCATGCCGAAGTCCCGGGTTGAATGGCCAACATCTCCAGGTAGAGCTAGGAAAAGTATCCACCTGAACATCAAGGTAACGGCTGCCGGTTTGCGAAATGAATACCTAGACTAGAAGAATCGATATTCTTATTCAGCGGCTCCCTGCCTTGTCCAGGATTAAAACATTTCCCTCAACTGCAATTTTTATTGTTTCTTTAAAAAAAAACAGGGAGCGGGGGAGGGGAAATCAGCAGATCCCATTCAAGGAGCATCAATCAAATCAGGGTCCTAGCCAAGCATATTTAACCTCCCTCGTTTCTCATTGCGGCTTCCTCCGTGCGCACCGCTACCGAGAAGAACATATAAATCTTCAATGTTGAAAAATCCTTCCTTAAGGTAATAAAATCTGACAGTTTCCATAATGGCTGATGAGACAAGAGTCCACAGGTGTATCAATCTGCTTTTCCTTTTAAAAAAAAACAACAACCACCACTCAGCTTATAATAAAAATCAGCTTATAATAAAAAGCCCTCCTACTCCGCATCACTCAAATTAAACGTTACTAGACTCATTGACTGTTCTTCCTCTGTTCTCGGAGGAGAAAAACAGCGATGGCTTTTTACTGCTTTGCTTGTGATGTTCTGCCTCATCGGGAGTAAATAAACACAATCCTCTTTTTTATCTCCCTGAAGAAACATTGATCATCGTCCCCAAATGCTGCCTAGCTCGAAATTCCCATGCTTTTTCTGACAAAGGGATCCGTTTTAATGCTTCTTCGTTTTTTTCCACAAGGAATGGTGAGAGGCACTATGTGTGTGTGTTGTATGCAGACAATATATCTATATCTATAGATAGAGATAGATGTAGATATAGATGTAGATATAGATGTAGATATAGATAGATTGATAGATATAGAGATAGATAGATAAATAGATAGATATAGTGATAGATAGATAGATAGATAGATAGATAGATAGATAGATAGATAGATAGATGATAGATAGATATGGATATGGATATGGATATGGATATGGATATGGATATGGATATATATGTATGTATGTATGTATGTGTATGTGTATGTATGATGATGGCAGATGAGATTCTGCTAAAACGTCGCTACAACTTTAAAAGCACAACTGCAATGACATGGGAAAATACCCGAACAAAGCTGAATTCCATACATGTAAGTACCCGCGAAAACTTAAGAAAATACACACACACACACACACACACACACACACACACATATATATATATATATATATATATATATATATATATATATATATACATACATACATACAGAGAGAGAGAGAGAGAGAAATGTAGATATAGATATAGATAACAGTTCTCTTCCCAATCTTTAAAGTGAAATAAGTAAAGTAAAACCAGCTTGAAATCCTAAAGGAGTTTTTTTTTCAACAGGCAACTGGACTTCCTTGTTTTTTCTTTGAAGATGTTTTGCTTCCCATCCGAGAATCTTCTTCAACTCTGACTGAATGGTGGGAAATGGAAGGATTTATATGTCCTTGGAGATAGCTGGTCATTTGCATTCTTTTAGAGGTTTACCTGTGTCCTCTGGGTCACCTGAGTGTATAAATGGGTGTGCAGCCTTCTTGGAATGGCTGAAAGGACGGTGTTGTAGACAGGAGGTAGATGATGACATGTCCCTCCAGCACAGATAAACCTCCAAGTGGCCTCAACAACTCTCTAAAAGAAAGCTAACAACAAGATAACTGCACGGAATATCAATCCTTCCATTCCCCACCATTCAGTCAGAGCTGAAGAAACTTCTTGGATGAGAAGCGAAATGTCTTCAGAGAAACTCCAGAAAGTCCACTTGCCTCTTGAAAAAGCACCCAAGGGTGGGATTCTACCAGTTCGCACCTATTCGCAAGAACCGGTTGTTAACATTCTAAGCAGTTCGGAGAACCGGTTGTTAAAAGAAATTACTGGTCTAATCCTGTAAGGAAGGCAGGAAGGAAACATTCTGGTGTTGCTTACAGAAACTGCCTCTCCGTTAACCCTTATTACGTTCTTGGCAGGACTGGACTTTCTGTCTTAGGAACTTCTCTGGAGTTTTTTTCCCCTCCTTTACTGGTACTTTGCTTGTGTGGAGTGACCATTCAAAGTTACAATAACACTGAAAAAGTGACTTGTGTCCATTTTTCACACTTACGACTGTTGCAGCATCCCCACAGTCATGAGAGGACAAGCAAGGAGATGCATGCCTCGATGTGAGTGATATTGAGTTGGCCACACCCAGCCAGTCACATGACCACCAAGCCATGTCCACCCAGTCACATGACCACTTAAGCCACGGCCACCACCTAAGCCATGCCCACAGAACCAGTTGTTAAACAATTTGAATCCCACCCCTGCAAGCATCTTTGGGACAACCACGACATGGATGACGGAGAATCTTCACGGACAACCAGCTTGAAGAGTCAGCAGAGGGAAGAGAGATGGTTGCTTCCAAAGGGGCTGCCTTAATAAGAGCTAAACAACGTTTATTCTCTCTCTCTTCAACCCCAACTCACACCTGACCTTCGCCAATAAATACTGTCAACAGGAGCAGGGGCTGGCTGTACTTCTCCACCAGAGATCAATTCAACACATATTTGCTATCCACAATTCAGCTGTTGTGTTACTTCAAAGCCTAATCGATAAACTGGGTCTGTAAGAGCCCAGAGGAAAATGACAACATTACAGCGACGGCTTGCTGTGGGTTTATTATTGCACTAAAAGCATGTTGCCTTCTCTAATTTGAAATAAAGATTAATGCCAGGAGTGGCTCAAGCCAGCATCATTACTGGGGCTATTCCTTCCTTTCAAGGTCTCAGCCAAGGAGGAGGGGGTCAAGGGAGATTCGTGTTCTCCATTTCCACCTCCCTTCACCATGGTATTTCGGACCAGCGCAGGGGTGGGGCTGCTGGGGGTTCGCAGGATTTGGGGAACCCCTAGCTAAGATTCTGTACAGTTCAGAGAACCTCCAAATCCCACTCCTGGCTGGTCCCACCTGCCCCATCCCGGCCCACCCAAGAGTCAAAAACACCTCCCTCTGCCATGGTGCAAGAGGCTGACTAGGCCACGCCCATCCTGCCCACACCCACCCTGCCCCTCCCCTCCAAGGAGTCCCCACGTGGCCCATTTTTGATGCAAGTAAGTGCAGGGCATGTGTGAAAAATGGGCCTCCCAGAAGTTTGAGAAGGCCAGAAATGGGCTTGTTTCTGGCTTCCAGAAAGCCTCGGGAGTCCGGGAAAGCTGTTTTCACCCTCCCGGAGGCTTGAGGAAAGCCTCCAGAGCGCCAGGGAGGGCAAAAGTGCCCCCCCACCACCACCATGGTGGAGGACAACTAGGCCACACCCACCATGGCCACGCCCACCCAGCAACTGGGCAGACAACCCGTTGCTAAAATTTTTGAAGCCGTTTTGGATCCGTTCAGGAGTGTTCAGGAAGGTTCTCTCCTCTTTGCACCTCTCGGTCAAAATTGTCCCAGTTTTATGGAGAGAAAAGGTGATGGCACGAAACAAACCAAATGTTAAAACGTTGCGATGCTTATATAGTTCCTTAGCAAGCACATCTAAATTATATTAAAGTAAGCAAAACATCTTTCCAGTTCCCAAGGCAGGTCACAACTTTGGAACGCCCCAAATGTTTGGAAATACATATAGCAGCGTTGGGAAAAAAACAAACAAACGACTTATGACCACTTTTCACACTTACGACCTTTGCAGCCCGGCAATCACATGACCAAAATTCAGAAGCTTGGCAACCGACATGTACTTAGGACGGTTGCAGTGTCCAAGGGCTCACGGGATCAAAATTTGGACTCTTGGCGAGGGGGCTCATATTTATGACAGTTGCAAGGGCCCGGGGTCATGTGATCATCCTTTGTGGCCTTCCAACAAGCAAAGTCGATGGGAAAGCCAGATTCACTCAACAACTGTGTTGCTCGCTAAACATCTGCAGTGATTCGCTTAACGACGGTGGCAAGAAAGATGGCAAAAGGGGGGCAAAGCTCATTGTCTCATTGAGCAATAGAAAATTGGAAAATTGGAGTGCGATGGTTAGCAGAAGTCAAGGACTATCTGCAGGGGTGGGATTCAAAAATCCCAGCAATCGGTTCGCTGCCGAGTTGCTGTGTGGGCATGGCCGTGGTGGGCGTGGCCTACCGGAACTTGCAGGAGGCCCATTTTTTGCCTTCCCAAGGGTCCAGAGGTTTCCCTTGGGCCTCTGGGAGGGCGAAAATGGCCTCCCCTGGGCTCTGGAGGCCCTCTGGAAGCCAAAACAGGCCCATTTTGTGACTTCTGCTACTTCTGGTGGGACTGTTTTTCCCCCTCCCAGAGCCTTCACACAGACCCTACACTTACCTTCATTGAAAATGGGCCGCGTGGAGAGGAGAGAGAGAGAGAGATAGAGATAGAGATAGAGATAGAGATAGAGATAGAGATAGATAGATAGATAGATAGATAGATAGATAGATAGATAGATAGATAGATAGATAGATAGATAGACAGCGAGAAAGAAAGATAGATAGATAGATATGTAGGTACGTAGGCAGGTAGGTAGGTAGGTAGGTAGATAGATAGATAGATAGATAGATAGATAGATAGATAGATAGATAGATAGATAGATAGATAGATAGATAGATAGATAGATAGGTAGGTAGGTAGATAGATAGATAGATAGATAGATAAGTAGAGATATAGGTAGATAGAGATATAGGTAGGTAGGTAGTTGGGTAGATAGATAGATAGATAGATAGATAGATAGATAGATAGATAGATAGATAGATAGATAGATAGATAGATAGATAGATCTGGGAGAGGAGGGACGGGGTGGGTGGGGCCAGCTGGTTGGTTCAAATACTGATCCGGTGAACCAAATGCAAATTTAACATCCAGTTCCCTCGAACCGGTCTGAACCGGTCTGATCCCACCTCTGACTACCTGTATAGGAAGGTTTGATCCCAAGAATGAGCTGGACGATGCCCAATCTTGCCTTTTGTGGACTGTCCCTCGTGCAGCCCGTGGAGTTACGAACCAGAGCAGAGGTTCATCAAGAGGTGAGATTCCTGCAAAATCACATTATCTGTTTTAGAGGCTCTTGAATAAATCAGGGCTCTCGAGACTGGTGGGTTCCCGCCTGCTTCCCATGCAACTAGACAGCCATATGCTCCAACTGAGCAGCCTCTCCGGTCAATCACCATCTGCAGGGAAGCCCAGCAGCTGCGGGAAGAAATGAAGGACATTTAAGGGTCACCCTGAAGAACAAAGTTGGCTAGCCTTCTCTCCTGCTGGTTTAGAAGATGCCACTCCAGGTTTAGGGGATCCCCAAAACAGTGAGGACTTCTTGAGCTTGACATGATAGGAGTGTTCCAATATCTAACCCAATATCTAAGGGACTGCCCCAAGGGAAAAGAGGTCAGCCTGTTCTCCAAAGAGCCCCACAAGGTAGGACAAGAAGCAATGGGTGGTAACTAACCAAGGAGAGAAGCAACCTGGAATTAAGGAGAAACTTCCTGACAGTGAGAACAATTCACCAGTGGAACAACTTGCCACCAGAAGTTGTGAATGCTAGCCTCATTTAATAGTTTGAAGAAGTAATAAGAGAGCACAGCTTGGGAAAATCCTTCCACCCTCCCTCCTGTACCTCCCTCCCTTCCCCTTCTCCCTCCCACCCCTACTTCTTCCCTCCTTCCTCCTTACCCTCCCCTCCCTCCCTCCTTCACTCCATCCTCTCCCTTCCTTCCTCCATCCTGTCCTTCCTTTCTTCCTTCCTTCCTCCATCCTGCCCTTCCTTCTTTCCTCCCTCCCTCCCCCTTCTTCCTTCTTTTCCCTCCCTCCCCTTCCTCCCTCCTTCCCTCCATCCTGTCCTTCCTTCCTTTGCTCCATCCTGTCCTTCCTTCTTTCCTTCCTCCCTCCCCTTTCTTCCTTCTTTTCCCTCCCTCCCTCCTCCCTCCCCTCCCTTCCTTCTTTCTCCATCCTGTCCTTCCTTCCTTCCCTCCATCCTGTCCTTCCTTCTTCTCCATTCCTTCCCTCCCCTCCCTTCTTCCTTCTTCTCCCTCCCTCCCCTCCTCCCTCCCCTGTCCTCCTTTCCCTCCCTTCCTCCTGTCCTTCCTTCCTTCCTTCCTTCCTTCCTTCCTCTCCTGTCCTTCTTTTCCTTCCTTCCATCCCCTCCCTCTCTCCCTCCCCTCCCTCCTTTCTTCCTTCTTTTCTTCTTCTTCCCTCCCTCCTCCTGCTCTTTCTCTCCCCCTTCCCTTCCCCTTTTGCTGCGCTCCAGTATCTGAGGTGCTGAGAGGGTCCCCACGTGTAAGAGTTCCCCTTGTCTGGCACAGTCAGATGACTCACAGAAATGCTCCCAGAAGCCAGGAGAGCATCAGCAGCAACAAGAAAGCAACACGCAAAAACAGAACCCACCCACCCACACACACCACCCACAGCCAGCCAAGCAAAAAAAGCCAGCCCGGTTCCCTTCAACACCTGTTCCTGTTTTATTCCGGAGCCCAAATGCTTTTAAAAGCTTTCAGGTACTGGAAGGCCCCCTGGGCTTTGTTGCCTTTATTTTATCCATTTGACAAACTCTGATTGATTTCTCTCCCCCTCCCCTGACACCCCCCCCGCCCGGGGTTTAAAGGCCTTCCAAAGCTCCGTGGCTGGTTTTGTTTGCTTTCTTCTCCATGCGCTGCCTTTTATTGATGGTGCCAGCATGAATATGCACAGCTCCGGGGAGAGAAGGCTGGTTAATTACTGCTTTGACAAAACTAACAGAGAAAGTACAAACCATTGTTGTTCTTAGGTCACCCAGGAATATGGAGGAGGTGCGACACAGTGGGTGAAATCCTCAAATAGTTTACAAAACAGTGAAATGGTAGATTTAAATTGATCTATCTATCTATCTATCTATCTATCTATCTATCTATCTATCTATCTATCTATCTATCTATCATCTATCTATCATCCATCTATCATCTATCTATCTATCTATCATCTGTCTGTCTGTCTGTCTGTCTGTCTATTATCTATCTATCTATCTATCTATCTATCTATCTATCTATCTATCTATCTATCCCTATCTATCTATCTATCTATCTATCTATCTATCTATCTATCTATCTATCTATCATCTATCTACAGTATCTACTTACCTACCTATCACGTCTGTCTATCTTTCTATCCCTCTATCGATCTATGATCCATCCATCCACCCATCCATTCTTTTTGCCTGCCTGTTTTTAATCTACCTTTATCTACCTTTATTCACAATGGACCCCAAAATTTATGTTGCTAAGTGAGGCATTGGTTGAGTTTTTGATCCATTTTCCTTGCCACCTTTGTTAAGTGAAACACTGCACTTTTGAAGTTGGTAACCCATTTGTCAAGCTTCCCCCATGGACTTTGCTTGTCGGAAGGTTGCAAAAGTGCATCACACGATCCCAAGAGTCTGCAACCTTTATAAATACATCTAAAATTTTTTTTGCTGAAAGTTGATGCCCACAAATAAAAAGCAAGAATTGATTTATTCACTGCTGAATATTTAATTGTATCACACCCTTCCACGTTCTTCTCTCTCTTTCCCTCTTCCTCCCTCCCTCTCTCTCAATTTTGAGCTGTTAGTCCTCCTATTTGTATTTTGTGGGATCTTGACATGCAATCAATTTTTAATTAGTCACTGACCAGCAAATTGGGAGAAGGACAGCTTAAGACACCATCCAAAGTTTGCTACTTTCAGAGGATACAAAAACCAAGAGGAAATAGGTGTGTGAAATCAAATTATTTGCCAGTCTAAGAAAGGTAGTCCATCAGAACCTCAAGCACAGGGCAGGTAAAGTTTCCAGCAGAATCTTTTCACCTGGTTTCAAACCCTTTTCCAGATGTTGAAGATTCAGTTTGGATCTTCTAAAAATTAAAATGAACTTTCAGAACAGAGCACCACCGAAGTTCCGCACCTCCGTACAATATACGCATCGTGTCCTAAGCTCACATACTGGGATGAGCAACAAAACCAGTAAGGAAGCAAGAAAAATATTCAGTTTTGCATCATTATCCCGGGACATGTATATTTGCCTTCATTCGTAAGAAAATTACGGTTCACAAATATGGCAGCCTGGTATCTCTCAACTCATGAATTTCATTTTTTATTACACCTTTACTCTATAAGAGGCAATGAATTTATAATACTTTTTCCTCATCCTACTTTTTTCCACAACAGCCCTGTGAGGTAGTGGTGGGGTTCCATTTTTTTACTACTGGTTCCGTGGGTGTGGCTTGGTAGGCGTGGCTTGGGCATAGCAGGGGAAGGATACTGTAAAATCTCCATTTCCTCCCCACTCCTAGAGGAAGTTTACTGCAAAATCCCCCTTCCCTCCCCACCCCACTAACCTGCTTTCCAGCTCCGTTCTCCTGTGCAGGACAACCCAAGAAGACCCAGCCGATCAGCTGGGACTCAATGGGAGACAGAGAAGAGATGGGATTGGCGGGGCCAGTCAGAGGTGGGATTGGCTGGTTCTCTGAACTACTCAAAATTTCTGCTACCAGTTCTCCAGAACTGGTTCTCCAGAACCGGTTCTCCAGAACCGGTTCTCCAGAACTGGTCAGAACCGGCTGAATACCACATCTGCTGTGAGGTGAGTTGGGCTGAAAGAGGGCGACTGGCCCAAGGTCACCCATCTGGTTTTCATGCTTGAAGCAGGATTAGAACTCACCGTCTCCTGGTGATTGGCCCCAAAGTCAACCAATCAATTTTCATGCTTAAACTGGGATTAGAACTTCCGGTGTCTAGGCCAGCACCTTAACCATGATGCCAAACTGGCCTCAGTTATTATAATGGTAACCTGTTATAATTAATAATTACTATCTATTTTAATCAACCTGTCCAGGATTTAAGGAATCACGGGCCAAGATGACACAACAAACTTAAGCGGTTGATTTTTGCACAATATTCTGATTTAAGGCAAATTTGTTTTCGTCCTGTAAATCTATCAGCAGTTTATTTGGTTAAGCCGTTGTTAACACATTGTCACAGCATGCAAAAGTGCAACCTGCCTGTTTACTCACACACACCTGCACGCCCATAATTTCTGTCTTCCATACCTTTGTTAGCACTTGACAATTGTTTCCATACCAAAGGCTAAAACTAAACATACACAAACACACACACACAAACACACACACATATAAAACAAAGTACTGAACACAAGTTTAAAGCCTCATGCAGTTGCCAAACCACACTATTGCAAAACTGAAGGAGTTATCTCTCTCTTTTTTTAAAAAAAGTAATCATATCTGTGGCAACCTTAGTGAGTCACTAAAACTTCATCCACAGCCACACTTACAAATCAAGGCTAAAAAAAATTACGGCCTCAGAACCTCCGTTAAGAAGGGCAAAACACTGTATTTTATACAGGGCAGGAATTGCTTTGCTTCTAAGCCTTTTTAGTGAATATCAAGAGGGGTGTTATAGTAAAATTGTTAATAGAGAACAGGCTGCAAAGGCAAACGTTACCGTCTTACAACTACATCGTAAAAAGAGAAGGAACGTTTCAAGCCATATATTCAATTTTTTAAAAATGCATAAATAGCCCAGGATCCAAGTTCGAAAATCTGGAAAGGAAAAGCAAAATGTTTCAGAAGTTACAATTTCTGATATTGCGATTCCATTGAAAGACACTTTAAAAAGAAAGGGTTGGGGCAGGCTGAATAGATGTGAGGAAAATATCTGGTTCACCTCATTGTTGTCCTCCCCCCCACCCCACCCACAGGGATTCTGCATTACAAAGCACCCGAATTGCATAACAATTGTCAAGGAAACGAGAGCCCCTATATATTTGTTTGCTTATTTTGGGGGGCAACCCCCCTGCTGAAGCAGGAGAATCTATTCCAGGGATGGGATTCAAATTTTTTAACAACCGGTTCTGTGGACATGGTTAAGTTGGTGGGTGTGGCTTGGTGGTCATGTGACTGGCTGGGTGTGGCCAACTTAATATCACTCACATCGAGGCACGCATCTCCTTGCCTGGCCTCTCATGACTGTGGGGATGCTGCAACAGTCGTAAGTGTGAAAAATGGTCATAAGTCACGTTTTTCAGTGCCCTTGTAGCTTTGAATGGTCACTCCACAAAAGCAAAGTACCAGCAAAGGAGGGGAAAAAACTCCAAAGAAGTTCCAGAGACAGGAAGTCTAGTCCTGCCAAGAATGTAATAAGGATTAACAGAGAGGCAGTTTCTGTAAGCAATACCAGAATGTTTCCTTCCTGCCTTCCTTACAGGATTAGGCCTGTAATTTCTTCTAACAACTGATGTTAGAATATTAACAACCAGTTTTAGCGAATAGGTGCGAATTGGTAGAATCCCACCCCGGTCTATTCCCATTGTTAGCCTATATCTAGGATCGAACTCACAGCCTCCTCTCCTCTTCCACCTCAGGCATCCTCAGCTGCCATACGGATAGGCATTAATAATCATGGCCAAAACAAGGTGATAAAATCGGGCCCGATTCATTTCACAACCGCATCGTTCCCGATTGCGGACGTAACTCAAGGACTACCTATCGGAAGAAATCCCAGTGGGGAAAATTTATCTTTTTTCTAAGCTCCTTTGCAGACCGTTTGCAGACAGCCTGAGAGACAGCTAGACTACCAAAGAGACGACATTCTTGCAACATCTCTCTCAGCCACCCTTACTCCACTCTTTAGAAAGCTCAAGATCTCGCCCCCCCACCCCCCACCCCCATTAAAATTTCAGCAGAATCCTGCTTGTCTGTTGGAAGAGAATCTTTTCCATCACGTCAACTGAAATGGGTAGCCCGAAAATAAATAAATAAATAAAAAATGCAGGAGAGTTACATAAGTCACGAAAGACGATTACAACTGCCTGTGAAGATCTCCTTGCAACTCTAAGCGATCAAATTAAAACCTGGATTAATGCTGCAAGACTTTGCTGTTTTTTTTTCATCCAATATCCCCGCCTTCTTTAAAAACAAAAATAATGAAACGTTGCTTTTCGAGTTTGCTGAAGAAAAACTCCACAATTTGCAAGAGTGTGTACAAAATCTCAGCATCCTTCCAGGATGATGCAAAGCCCGACTTCCAAAGGAAGCCCATCCAGAGGAGCTTCAAAATTAGGAAGCATTACTTGAAGAAAAACAACAAGAAGACAACAACAAATATCAAAACCCTCAAACTCAACCCGTCAAAAGCTCCAATGAGCAGAAAGAATTTCCAAAATTCAGTTGCAATAATGAAGCAGCGATTTTTTTTCCTTTGAGGAGATGCAATCAATGATGGTGGCAATACTTCCACACAAGTGATCTGATGTGAACAAAGAACATGAAGAAAAACATAAGGGGCAATTTTATCTGCCCTTCGGTTTACTTGAGACTCTTTTCCCTCAAACTTTGAAAATCTCTTAAATCAGGCATTCATCCGTAAAGTGTTTCAGGGGGCAAAAAACTCCATGCAATAGCCTGGAACAACCACTTACTTGAGAGTAAGCTCAAATCAATTCAATTAGATTTATTTGAGTATAAATATCTGTTGATAGACTCCATTCCTTTCTGTGTAGACTTAACTAAAAAGGTGAAATATGCTTCAAGTTGAGCGTTCCTGCAGTTTTCTTGGCAGGAGAGCATTAGTCATTTGTCATTACCTTCTCGTGGGATTATTTTCAATTTCCTGTTTTAGCCTCTAGCTTTACAGCCTCTCCTCAGTAGGCCTCGTCCTTCATAGCTTTTGGAGATCAGCCAAGGTTGGTTAGGTCCTGCTACCAAGCTGAGCACCACCCTTAGCTAAAAAGAAATATGCAGGAGCAACAGTAATAATTTCAAAATAATGATAAACTCGCCTTTTCTCTGTTTTAGTCCATGCGCCAAGCAAAATGGTTCTCTTTCATTCTCTGCTTGGATTAGGCCTGATGGATTCGAGTATGAAATCTCCAAAACCAGCTGTGGTATGCATTATTTGTACCTAGAACATCTCACAGCTTGTTACTGCTTAGTTTTATGGGATCAGCTAACCAAATGCAACAGTCCTAAAGGTGCTTTTTCAAGAGGCAACTGGACTTCCTTAGTTTTCTTTGAAGATATTTCGCATCTCATTTAAGAAGCTTCTTCAGCTCTGATAGACAACTCGTTCTCCCAAATGAAACCAAACGAGTTGGATAACATCTCTGCTTCTCGGAATTTTCTTCTTCCTCTTCTGGATCAAGTGATGATAGAAATGCACAACCGTAATGTTCTTGATGTTCTCATACAGCCATTATCACCCCTACACAGTGGCTTTGATCTATGGGCAACAGTGTTGACTGTCACAATTAAGTTTGCGTTCTTTTCCTGTGACAACCTGGTATGAAATCCATTGGCGATTTTGTGTATCTAGCCCAATCTTTATTTGGGAGAATGAGTTGTCCAACAGAGCTGCAGAAGCTTCTTGGTCTTCAAAGAAAAAATAAGAAAGTCCAGTTGACTCTTGGAAAAGCACCTTTTGGACAACCATGACCTGCATGACTGAGAGTCTCCATGCACAAATGCAAAACTGTTTTCTATAAACCTGCATGCACAGGACGGAACTATCAAAATTTCTCAGATTACTTGGTTATAAACAAGGTAGTTCAGCAAAGCTAAAACCTAAAAACATATTAGTCTAATTGATGGTCTCATTTATGTAAACTTTAAATATTTCAAAGGAACATGTTGCTATCCAAGATTAGGAAAATAAAAGACATCCACATATGGAAATTTCCTGCGGAAAATCTGGGCTTCCAAGAGCTTTATGAAGGAACCCAGAATAATCCTAGTTTAATACTGAGGATTATAATCTTCATACTGTATATTATGCTATAACAAGCATTCCAAAGGAAGTATTCCATAGATGTTCTCCCTTTTTTTCCCTTTGGGTGGGAAAAAAAAAAGGGGAGGAATGAAAAACTACATATCCTTCCCTGAAAATTTCAAATTTTTACAGACCATAATTTATCCCAACCCACCTTCTATGTGTGTGGTTTGGAAGCCAGAAGGGGAAGAGGAAGCACTTAGTCTACCGCATCTTTTTCTCCTGAATGCAAAGTGGAACATAAGTCTAACAAATTACTGAAGAAGCACAACTGATTTCTGTCTACGTTTTTTCTAAAGCAGGACGAACGACTCAGAGATATTTGGCTTCCGACTCAATTTTGTTTTTTTCTCCTGACTTTAAAATGCTTTTCTATCACAACCCGGAAATCGCAACATCTCATCGCCAGGTGGGAACAAGACTAAAAATACAGATAGTTCTCCTCTTATGACCAGAATCGAACACCAAATTTCTAGGCGGCTGTTTTGCCCCCATTTTATGACCTTTCCTGCTAGCTGTTAAGCCAATCACCACAGTTGTTAAGTTAGCATGAAATTGTAAAGTTAGTTATCATGTGAATCTGGCTTTCCTGTTGACTTTGATCATCAGAAGGTCACAAAAGGGGATCTACATCAGTGGTCAGCATCTAGTGGGCCGGAGACCACTGGTGGTCCATGAGAAAATTCTAGTGGTCCGCAGAGAAATGTCACCCCCAAAGCAATTAATCCAGGCTGTGCGGGAACACAAGGCTGCAATGCCCACATGGCCCGCGGGAACACAAGGCTTGCGTCCCTTCCATTGGGAACAACTTGAAGTAGTGAGGGGAGGGGGGAAAGGGCAGAGGGGGGGAATTGCCCCACTTGCCTGGCCTGGCCACCAGGCTGCTTCTTTCTTTTTCTGCTTTTGGCTGCACGCAAGGAAAGTAGCAAATATCTTTCTTTCTCTCCCAAACTCTGCCAAAAATGAGTCTTTGGGATCCTGCAAGGCATCCTGCTCCAAGAGGCTGCGCCTGCACAAGTCTCACAAAGACTCATTTCTGGCGGACTTTGGGGGAGAGAAAGAAAGACTTCTGCTGCTTCTGCTGCTTTCCTTGCATGAAGCCAAAAGTCTCTCTCTCTCTCTCCTCCTGAGAACAGAGATGGAGGACGGTATCCTGCAATCCCAAATAAAAAAATGATCGATTGGTAGGAAAATAGGGTGGGGAATTATCCTGCAGACTTTTGGGGGGGATTTTCCCAGGGTGTCTGGTCCGCGGGATTTAAAATTATGAGTTTGGTGGTCCCTGAGGTCCAAAGGGTTAGTGATCCCTGATCTACATGACTCCGGAACACTGCAACTGTCATAAATATGAGTCAGCTACCAAACATCTGGATTTTGATAATGTGACCACAGGGATGCTGCAATGGTCATAAGTATGAAAAACAGTCTAAGCTACTTTTTGCAATTCTGTCATAACTTTGAACTGTCATTAAAGAAATGGTTGTAAGTCAAAGACTCCTTGTAGTCATTGAAGCCCTGAGGTTGATTTCATGCCAAGAGTTTATATATATATATTTAAAACAAAAGCAAAATACCTCTTCAGTACAGGCTGTCTTCGACTTACAAGAGTTGATTTAGTGACCATTCAAAGTTACAACAGCACTGAAAAATGTAACTTAGGACCGTGTCAGCATTCCAGAAAACCTCCACTCCACCCAATAACTCCGAGACAGGCATCTTCGCAAAAGTTCTCTTTTAATTGGATAGTAAACTGGCACAAACTGGGGAATCCCAAATCTGAAAGTTCTGGGCTTCCTTGCAATAAGTAAAAACTACAAATCCATCCCCTGCACCCATCATCATCACATCACATGTCCCAATCACCATTCCTCCCAACTTGAGACTTCCCCTCACCCAGGTGCAGAAATAACATGACCTTGAATTACAAAAAGAATGTTATTATGTCTAACTACATACACTCCAAGAAATTTCCCCCCTCCCACTTTCCCAGGCTCAAGAATGGGGCAGGGTGGGAGCAGGGTGGTCTTAGTATGACTTCCAAAGCTGACAGACCGCTTTCCACACTTATGACCATTGCAGCATACCTGTGATTGTGTGATCAAAATTCGGATGATGGACAACTGGTTCACATATATGATGGTTGCAGTGTCCTGGGATCATGAGATCGTCTCTTGAGATCTTCTGACGTGTTAAGCCCATGGGGAAGCTGGATTCACTTAACAATTGTGTGACTCATTTAACAACCTGCAGTGATTCACTTAACCAATGTGGCAAGAAAGTTCGTAAAATGGGACGGAGCTCACATAGCAAATGTCTCACTTGGCAACATAAAGCCTGGGCTCAATTGTGCTCGTACATCGAGGACTATCCTATACCCACAGAAAATGTCCGAACAGCAGAGAAGGCTAGCAAAACCCTGCCATATTTCACAAATGTGACTCAACATGCAAGCGCCATGTTGCCTTTTTCAAACTTCCCCTGGGCATGGCATTGTCCTCCCACAGAATATCCCGACCCTGGCCACTTAAATGTCTCCTCACCATCAACGGAAGACCCTCCATTGAACAAAATGATAACGATAAAATAGGAGTGAGTGTGAAAAGCCGCCATTTTTTAACGTAACAGACCTAACGAAGGACTACGGTGGCATGGGTTTGGCACCAACAGACTAGATTCATGACTTGAAAATCCATGCTTGTTCTTCCCATCGTGCCCTGCTTGCCGGGGCTGATAGGAGCTGTAGTTCCACTCTTTATCCCCCTCCTGTTCAGCACTTTTCCATGTCCCCCTTCCCATCTTTTTAACTGTCCCATTCCCCTAAAAGGCCCCAAATATTCTGGAAGAAATCATCTTCGTTAAAACAGACACACACAATCCAGTTTTCATCTGTTGGAGAGAAAAAAAATGTATTTGATTACTGGCAGAAAATTACAGTCTCTCTCTGCTGTTAGTAAGTATTAAAGGATAAAGTAACTGGACTTATTTCTTTTCAGGCTTTCCAAGAAAGTGCATATAACAGTCCAAAGATATTTTTGTTCTGTTCTGTTCTGTTTTGTTTTGTTTTCCTGTCATACCCAATATAAAATAAACAACACTGAAGTTATTCCCTTAGTCAAGACGTTGATTTCGCTGAGAAGATATGTACATTTTTTTTAATGATCTTGATATTTCTCACTGTATGTACAAGAGCATCTTAAGTTGTCCATGGAAGGTGTGGTTTAAGATAATCTTAGCAGCACAAAAGTCCAGTACTTTTTTTTTTTAATAATATACCTACAAGGCAGAGGGTTTCGAACTAGCAAAACAACACTGTGGGGTTTTCGCTAATCATCTCGTGCTTGTTTACTGTACAGAAACAAACGGACATCTAAGACGACTCCAGTAAAAAAGCACAATACAAAAAAAGAGGACCATTTCTAAAAGGGGACAAAAGAAATCTACCTAATCATAATCGTAATCGTAGCCAATTTAATGCGTCGAGTAAAATAAATTGCCAACCAAACCAACGAAAATCAAATCGAGCCCACGACGAAGGAATGGGTATCCTTCGACTTTTTTTTTTTTTTTTTTTTAGCGTGGTCCGTTTTTAATCCTGGGCGCAGAGCTGGTTGTGCAATTAAAGCAACCTCTTTGCCAAGAAAAGTTTCAATCAGGATGGAAGGGCACACAGGTGCGTACGTTTGTTTTGTGTTTACACGCGCGGGAGAGGGATGAAGTGTGGCGGAAAGGGCTGGAGGCACCGCACAACCACCAAAACGTTTAGGTTAAAACTGGAAGGAGGGAGATAAATTAAAAAGCCAGACCGGAGATCGTCTGGCCAAAACAGACTTGGGTTGCCATAAATGTTACAGCACTCTAGTTAATTAGTATTTACTTCAACTTACAGAACTTTTAACGCTTGCATATCCCTGCAAAGCCATGAACAAACAAACAAACAAACAAAAAAAAGTTATTATCACTAATAAATAAGCTGTTTTTAGAACTCTAGATGTCCAACGGGTACAAAAAGGATGTGTCTTTAATGTTTCTGTGTCGTGGATTTGCCAAAACAAACAAAAACGAACAAACGGAGGGGAGGGGGGAAAACCTGCAACACAACCCCCTCCCCAACCCACTTTCAATTGCAACAAACTGCACAAAAGTATCCGCCACCTTTCGTCCTAACTCGTTACAATCTCTTTGCTGTCCTCCACAAAGCGGGTGAGCCGGAAGCTGGTCCCGTTTTCGCTGCCAGCCATCTTCTCCAGGCCAGCTAGAGGCGCGTTAGGTTCCGAATCCTGGAATTTCTCCAGGCTGCCGGTCAAACCACTAATGGGGGAGCTGCTGCCATTGCCCAGGCTCCCGGGAACGGGGGCGATCCCCCCATTCTGGATGACTGAGATCTCGTTGGTCTTCATGGCCAAACCATTGGAGAGGGCCGCAGCGTATTGATTCCAGAAGCTGGAAGTGTCACCGTTTCCCGACCTCGCGGCCAAATCTTTTGGAAACATGTCTGGAAATTTGACGGGGTTGCTTCCGAGGAAAGTCATGGGCCCATCCACGGAGAGCCGTCTGCCTCGCCTGGCGGGTGTGCTGTTCCACATGTGCGTTCCCATGTGCACCTGAAAGAGACATGGGTTAGCAGCGGCAGTGAGGTAGGTCAAGGTAGTCTTGAGTGCAGTAGCCTCTCTCTTGAGTCTTATTGCCTAAGCCTAAGGGTCTCCAAACTTGGCGATTTGAGAACTTCAACTCCCAGAATTCTTCAGCCGGCATGGAATTCTGGGGAACTGAAACCCATGGGATGAGGAATTCTGGGAATTGAAATCCACAAATCTTAAAGTGGTCAAGTGTGGAGATCCATGGCCTTAAGCTAAGCATAGAACATATAACATAGGATCACAGAGTTGGAAGGGACCTCAGTCTAATCTCCTGCTCATTGCAGGGAGACTCATACCATCCTGGCCAAATGGTTGTCCAGTCTATTTTTGAAAACCTCCAGTGATGGAGAACCATGACTCCCAGGAGGCAGCCTATTCCACTGATTGATTGTTCTCACTGTCAGGAGTTAGTTCCAGGTATGGTGTCTCTTTAACAAGCTCCCACCCATTATTCCTTGTCCTTCCTTGAGGTGCTTTAGAGACTAAGTCAATCATCTTTTCTCTTTGACAAGTCTCTCAAGAACTGGAAAATCACTATCCTGTCATCCTCAAGTCTTCTCCTCGATGAACTAGATGTATCTAACACCCTCAACCATTCACTAAATGGTTTGGCCTCCAACATGAGGATGTTATTCCTCCAGATGTTGATGATTTACAACTCAAAATGTTCTTCACTATTGGTTGTCCTTCAGCAGCTGGGAGGGACAACTGAGCAACATCTGGATAATCAACTTTGGTCTAAGGTGGGAATAAAGAACATTATCTATCAACATCACTTGACAGTTAAAATAATTAATCAGTAGAACAACTTGCCACTAGAAGTTGTGAGTGCTCCAACACTGGAGGTTTTAAAGAAGAGATTGGACAACCACTTGTCTGAAATGGTATAGGGTTTCCTGCCTGAACAGGGGGTTGGACTAGAAGACCTCAAAGGTCCATTCCAACTCTGCTATTTTGTCCTGTCCTGTCCCATTCTTATTCTATTCTTATTCTACTCTACTCAACAACTAGAGTTTGAGGAAACTGTAGCTCAAATCAACAGAACAGCAGAATTTTTATCTCTGGCTTTGACTGGGTGAGTCTCTTATCATCATGTCTTATTTTTCTATCCTAGGTAGATCTAAGTGGATCTGAAGATCCACACCACAGAATGACTTTGCTGGAAAAAGAAAAAAGTTTGGGATTTGGTCCATGATTGAGAAGGACCCGAGTAAATTTCACAAGGTATTACTGCCTTGAGTTAGTTTCATGTTGGAGAAAAAAATGATCTGAGATGACCTTGAAGTACCATGCTGTATAAATGAATGAGGCCAGAATCCAATTTAGAAGAAGGTCAAGGCTTCACAGATTGAAAAACAGGTAGTCCCTGACTTACGACCACAATGGAGCCCAAGTGAGACATTTGTTAAGTGAGTTCTGCCCCATTTTATGACCTTGTTTCCCCATTAAATTTGCTTGTCAGAAGGACACGAAAAGGTGACCACATGACCTTGGGACACAGCAATGGCCATAAATACGAATCAGTTGTCCAGCGTTCAAATTTTTGAATGGTCGCTAAAAACTGTTGTAAGTCAAGGACTAACTGTATTTCTTTGTTTGCTGCTCATCTCACATAAAATTCAAAGTGGAGTCGTAACAGTGTTTAAAATTCTATCCAGTTTTAATATGACCATTTGACATTAAAATGATCCTGGACACTGGTATGTTTTAATTTCATATTTTTTTTTGCAACCACTTCTGGAGGAACGCTCAGCCAAGCAATGGGGTGGACAGGTGAACAAAACTCCATTTAAAAATTGCTTTCCCAGCCTTTCAAATTATCAGTGATAAAATCTGGAATCTTAAGCTGCACCTCACAGGTACCTCTACATTTTGAATTTCTATCTTCTGTAGCAGAATTTGGCTCTGCCAGAGAATGGACGTGCCTCTCTCTGTTTAACACTTGTGCAAGTTCAGAATTGCGAAAAACAGTGTTTAAAATACAGACGAAAAGTGTAACGAAGGAGTTACAAAAGAAGTCACCACCAGGAAAGGTATGCAGAAGGATTTAAAAAAAGGATTTAGAAAAAAACCAATCAATCCCTGGTCCATCAACACTTACAAATATGTTAATCCTTCTCCTGCCATGGCTTTTCCAAAAATAAAAAAAAAACCATGTCATTTCTGTACTATGAAGTCACAAGGATAGTAAACACATGACCTCTTCACACATACACAGACATACAAACACATGTAAAGCAGTGGTGGGATTCTACCAGTTTCCCTACCACTTCGGTGAGTGCGCACTTGTGAGGGACAAATCCTACATTTTTCTCTTCTTTTTCCTCTCAGCTGATCGTTGGAGCTTTTTTTTTTTTACTACCGGTTCGGTCAAACCAGGCCAAACCGGTAGCATTTCACCACTGACATAAAAGTAGTTTTTATTTATGTCTGGCCGCTTAATGACTGTTCGAAGTTCTTATGGACCTATGGGGTGGACAAGGGGGTATTTATGACCCCAGGTTTGATGTTTCAATGGGCCAAAGTCCCCTTCCCCCACCCATGTGCCCCCCGCCCGCTTCAAAGGTTCATCATCTGGGGTGTATTTATGGCTGTTTGCAGTGTCCTTCAGTCTCGTGACGATATTTTTGGATGGTTTTGCCAAACACTGGTATTTACCGTACTTCCAGTTTGCAGCAAAACCCCACCCGTACTGAACTAGAGGTTCACTTAACCACTGTGGATTCATTTAACAACTGCTACAAAAAAGGTTTCAAGATTATTACTGAATTATTTTGAATTATTATTCCAAACTCATGCGTTTTGACCGTGATGGGCAAAATGATCATAACTCAAACCCTACCCTGTTAAATGCTTTAATCTATTTACACCTAAGAAAAGAACCTGTTCCTCTATTTTTAAAACATTATACTCTTATTCCAGGATTGGCAATCTAAAGGTTATGTGCTAAATATGATTTCTGGCTTCAATTTTATGACTGCATAAAAAACAAAAGCATGAAAGTTATACACCCACCAGAACGTGCTATCACTGCTCCCGTTTGGACCATGGTTTCAGAACGCATGGATGCAGCCATTCACAAATCACTTGAAAACCCTACCGGTTATATAGGCAGTGCTCGACTTATGACCACAATTGAGCCCAAAATTTATGTTGCTAAGTGAGACATTTACAAAGTTAGTTTTGCTTCATTTTAAGACCTTTCTTGCCACAGCTGTTAAATGAAGCGCTGTAGTTGTTAAGTTAGTAATATGGTTGTTGAGTGAATCTGGCTTCCCCATTGCTTTTGCTTGTCCAAAGGTCGTGAAAGGAGATCACATGAACCCGGGACACTGCAACAGTCATAAATGTGAGTCAGTTGTCCAGCGTCTGAATTTTGATCACATAAACCATGGGGTAAGCAGCAATGGTTGTAAGTGTGAAAAATGGTCTTAAGTCACTTTTTCAGTGCTGTTGTAACTTTGAATGGTCACTAAATGAAATATTGTAAGTCAACTACTACCTGTACAGAAGTCCTATTTATCATGCAAAAAGCACTGAGCTAAATCAACAGCCCAGATCCCACATACCACTCAGGCTGACCCAGTGAACGCATCATGTTAAGACATGGTTTGTTCACCCAGGAGTCCTTTAGGTCAGAGGTCTCCAAACTTGAGAACTTTAAGTCTTGTGGACTTCAACTCCCAGAATTCTCCAGCCAACTCCGATTTGGGAACCCCTGCCTTAGGTCCACACCACACACACACACTGAGCCATAACACCATGGTTTTCAAAAGACAGTGGGGCTAGATCCACCCAAGAAGGGACGCCGAATACCAAATCAACCCCATTATGGCTTAGTGCAAAATATGAATCCTGTTGGGGGGATGTGACACAAGTGGGCAGCTAAAGAAAAAAGAAAACCAGAGCGTTGTAAGATGGAGGGAAGGAGAGTACCTTAAGGTTGCCCTTGGTGGTGAAAGCTCTTCCACAAATTGTGCAGGCGA
Organism: Pseudonaja textilis; assembly: GCF_049901715.1. Lineage (NCBI taxonomy): Eukaryota > Metazoa > Chordata > Lepidosauria > Squamata > Elapidae > Pseudonaja > Pseudonaja textilis. The sequence continues at coordinate 17,596,461 of NC_142000.1, forward strand.
AAGGCTTCTCCCCTGTGTGGGTCCTTTCGTGGATCTGCAAAGCACTGGAAGATGAGAAGGTCTTTCCACACGCGTTGCAGAAGTGCTGCTTGGGCGTCCTCCGAGGCAGAGTTGGAAGTAAGACCGGTGATGTCGCCGAAGGCAGCAAAGGTCCTGAAGGAAGCAAGCTGGGCAGTGTCTCTTTGTGGTCCTGAGGAGAGCCATGTACAAAACCGTTGACCTCGGCCTTTATCAGGGACGAGAGAGAGTTTGCAGGTACGATGGAGGAGGAAGAGTTCTGAGCTGGGCCAAGGTTTGAGTTGGGTTCAAAGAGCTGTGATGGTAGATCTCGCATCTGATGTGTCAACATGTGCTGCTTCAAATTACCCTTTGTGGAAAAGCCACGATTGCAGACTGTGCAAATAAACGGTCTCTCTTTGGTATGACTTCTGTAATGAATGTCCAAGGCACTCTGACAAGCAAATGTTTTGCCACAAATGTCGCACGCCGTGTTCTTAAGTTTGCCTCTGTCGCGGAAAGGAAACAACATGCCCAGCGGTTCTTCCTTCACCATTTTTTCTGGGTGGCCCGAGGTCAAGTCCAAAGCACCGCCGTTGGCAAAGGCGACAGGCCAACCATTGGCAAAGTCATTCGGTAAAGTCCGTAGCGGTTTGTCTTCGATGCCCGGTGATTTGTAGAAATCCATTGTGCTGTTGGATGGGGATAAGGCCTGCATGGAAGAGGTAGACTCTGAAATGGCAGGACTTCCAGCACTTTGACTTTCCATATCACCACCCACCGATGAAGAATCGTTTGTCATAATGTCCCCTTCGACCGACCCATTTTCCACAGATTTTAAGCTCGCTTGAAGCTGTTCAGCCAGCCCTGCATTGATCATCTTCATCTGGTTTTCTAAAGCAGCAATACTTGATATTTCTGGTGGCAATGGGGAGGATGATAAACTATCTTGAGATGCATCAGCAGATTTAGGGGTGTCTGGTACGCTACTATCAGGACAGTCTTCCATGTTCTCATCAGAGAATGTATCCAGATCATCAAAGGTCTTCTCATCAAACGAGCCCGTGTCAGATTCCATGGACTCGGGATAGTTTTCCGCCACTGGTGTGTTAGGAATCTGGCCCCCCATATGCATCCTGATGTGCTGCTGCAACACAACTGCATTAGTGAACTTTTTCTGGCAGATGGGGCAGGAATGTTGCACTCTTAAGGGTGGCATGGCACGATGGACACTATAATGGGTCTTTAGATTGCCTTTCGTAGTGAAGGCCCGGCCACAGATCTTGCACTTGAAGGGCCTTTCACCAGTATGCGTGCGGTAGTGCATTTTCAGAGCACTCTGGCAACTGAGCACTCGATGGCATATGAGACACTCGTTGGGATCGCTGGCCTTTTTGTCAATGTTTTCTACAAGTTGCTGTAGCTTTGAGGTCTCCGAGGCTGGTGTTCCATCCAGCAGCCCTCCAAATGGAAACTTGGCCTTAAACTGGTCGGACATGAGAGGCATCAGAGGACTGGTAAAAGCAACCACGTTGCTGGAATCTGATTCGGCTGCCGGGGAGGTTGTAGAGTGGTTCACACTAGAAGAAACACTGGGCATGCTTTCTTCTGGTTTGTCGCTGGAGGACAGCAAAGCACCCATTTCCCCTTCTGCCAGAGGCCCATTAGAGTTCTTCCCCGCAGGATCAATGGAGCCAGAGTCGCTTTTAACAGAAGATGGAGGACTAGATGAAGGGTGACTGATAGGAATGGGTTGAGGCTCCTCCATTTTGATAAAAGGTGTCAAGCTTGGAATTGTGGGTGGAAGTGGCAGGCCAACAGATGGGGTCAAAGTGGATAACACTGGCTTGTTGTCCAACCAACTGCTGACCGGTTTCTCTGGTGGTATGGACATCCCATATGGGATCCCCGTACTTGTGGGAATGTTGTCTAAATGCTCTGGCACCGGGTATGGGTTCATTTGAATGTGAGGGTATTTTTCTTTATGCCGTTGGAAGTGGACTTTTAAATTCCCCTTGGTGGAAAACCGGTTCCCACAGATGTTGCATTTGAAGGGCCTCTCCCCAGTATGAGAACGTAAATGGATCTGCAAGGCACTGTCGCTCCCAAAAACCTTCGCACAGAACCTGCACTTATGCTTGAAGAAGGCTTCGTCCGAATTAGTTTTTGTTTCAAAAGCGGCTAGATTGGGCGGCTTGTTTTTCCTCTGCTGGGCCAAAGCAGACAATGGGTTTAAGTCCTCTGTGGTTGTTCCGAGATTGGATAAAGGATTGGGGAACACAGAGTTACTAAGAGTGGGTTGAGGTAGAAGAGGATTTGATACAGGGCTTAATAAACTGCTTATTGCAAAAGCTGGCGATGACGACACGGTCCCTGCCGGGTTGCCAAGCGGTGGAACACCAGTGTTCGTAGTCACTTTGTCAGAAGATAACGTAGTAATCGCTGCGGTAGCTAGGCTAATACTCGGAGATAAGCCGCTACTGGATGGAATCATAGTGTTGCCAGAATTGCTCTGAGGTAGCTGTAGAGGAGACAGAAGTTTCATACCACCAATGCTGGCAGATTGACTAGCGAGGCTTTGTGCCAATCCAGCTGCTGCAGCCAGCTGTTGGGATAAATGGGAACTTAATGTTGACAAGGGGTTGGCTGATGCTCGTACTGTACTCTGTGATGGGTTTGGAGACGTCGTTGGCAAGTCTGTGTTCTGGGAAGCCAGCAGTAATATTTGGTGGCGGATTTGTTCAATCAGTTGCAGCTGATGGATCTGCTGCTGTTGCAAAGCCAATAGTTGCTCCATGAGGGCAGGGACGGCCAACTTGTGAGTTGAGGTGCCATTGCAGCGCGCTTCCTGAGAGAACTGGGCCACCGCTACTTTCGTGCTCTGAAGGTTCTCAATGATGACGTTGCTATTGATCATGGAGAAATTGCCCAGCATGGTCAGATCTCCCAGTTGAGGTAGAGAGGTTGTAAGAGCTGAGGTACCCTTGGTGGAGCAGTTACTGCTTGCAATAGTACTGTCGACGGTCTGGGAAGTACTGCTAGTGCTTTTGCTAACACTGGAAGAAGATTCTGTATCCATGGTTTCTTCCTTGTCAAGTTTGTCGTCTCGCTCGGGAATGTTGCTGCCTTCAACTTGATCCACGTTGTGATCTGTCTTGTTCTTCCGTTCATCGGGATTATCTTTAGGAGGGCTCGGAGGGAAGGCTTCCGAAGGAGATACAGAGCTTTCATTCACAATTAAAACCAGTTGATTTTTAGTACAGGTCTTCTTGTGCTGTAGCAGGTCCGGTAGTTCAAAGAACTCAGCGCAACATCTGCCACAGACGTGGGCATCCTTTGTCTTGGGGGTCCGATTGGGTTGACTCTTCTGTGTGTCTCCTACAGATCCAAGGTAAGGGAGGGGAAGATTGATAGATAGATAGATAGATAGATAGATAGATAGATAGATAGATAGATAGATAGATGGAGAAGGAGGAGGAGGAGGAGGAGGAAGAGGAGGAGGAGGAGGAGGAGAAGAAGAAGAAGAAGAAGAAGAAGAAGAAGAAGAAGAAGAAGAAGAAGAAGAAGAAGAAGAAGAAGAAGAAGAAGAAGAAGAAGAAGAAGAAGAAGAAGAAGAAGAAGAAGAAGAAACAAAATTAACAATTGTACAGAAACATAAATAGGTTACAAGGATAAAATAAGTCAACCAGAGGAGACATGGAGCTCATCTCGTTCCTAGAAAGTTCTCCCTTTGGAAAACTCCTTTTTGGGAAAAAAAAATGTTGGAAAACTCAACCTTCTCAACTCAACCAACCCATTTGAATCTAAAGTTCCCTTCAAGCTGGTTCATCTTTGGCTGTTCAAATATCTCTTGGCCGGTCAGCCTACCACTGAATTAATGTGTTGTTATTTGAAGTGTCATGCCCTCCATTTTTGCCAAGATTTTCCTTTTTAACAAGGGACAGCTACCGAGTTATAGCATTTTCTTTCCACGTCACTTAAGGGCACCCCAGTCTGCCATTGCCTTTTTTAAAAAAGTTGCTAGGGTGAATCTGTAGCAGGGATCTTCAACCTTGGCGACTTTAAGCCTAGTGGACTTCAACTCCCAGAATTCTGGGAGTTGAAGTCCACTAGGCTTAAAATTGCCATGGTTGGAGACCGCTGATCTGTAGGATAGGATGGGTTTTAGCTTTCTAAAATGATCCTTAAATGTTCAATTTCGTAATGGGAAAGGAGTTCACAACAAAAATGGTGGTATTCCTAGATCTGTGCCCATGGCTGGTGCAAACATGATGACCATATAACATGTGATAAAGGTGTTCCACCAGCTTTATTCAGCACAACAACATATGATAATTATTATAATTTTTCTAGAAAGAAACGCCTATCTTCTTGCCACAATTTCAGAAACATAAGCACAGAAAAATAGAACATGGAACTTTTAGGCTCTTTTAACTAGGAATTGAGATACAATTGTAATACAACTAGGAATAGAATACAATCCCATATGTATTTGCACAAACCATCCCAGTTCTGCAGGAATAGAGAGTTTAAATCTTTTGGGCACTTCCTGGGTGGAAAATGTACTGTATCACAATTTGGAGAAATATGAAATCTGAAGGATAACATTCCAAAGCTTAAGTTGAACATCAGAAATCAGTTTTCTTTGTGACAAACACAATATAAACTCCTTAAGTTACTCTCCATGAAATGATAGACAGAAAAAGGGGACATTTCAGGAATCTGATACAATCAGATTAAGGTATTTATGTACCATGCTCACATTTTAATCTAGGAAGGATCTTCTTCCCTTAAGCCACAGCTTGCCTTTGGATGACACGACTTGCTAAAAGTTGGCAAGAAAACCCGTAGACCTTACAGTTTCCATTTCTTTTTTTAAAGACATTTTAGTGGCCCAGAATAAAATCAAGACTGGACCACCAAGATGCACACAAGGTGAGAACAAACATAACGTCACAAACGTCCTCCATGGCTAAGTTTTAAGATTGTACAAGTTAGATCTTTAAATTGACATTCGTGTTCAAGATTATGGGTCCTTCAAATAATCTATGGTAATATAAAATAGCATGAATTGAACACATGGGGCACACTCCACAACAAGAAATTAATTGTTCTGTCCATTTTGTTCTGTTTATCACCTAGTGATCCATCCAATGGAAAACCAACCATCTGTTGACTCCTTTAAGTTTCCTTCAACTTTGTTCCTCTGTGGCTGCTTCAAAAATCTCTTGGGCAGTCACCCTAATCCCTGAAATTAATCTGTCATCCATCAGTTATTGACAAAAGTGAACGGGTTGGGATGGGGAACTCAAAGAGGAGGAAAAAAAAGCACATGTCACCAGAGCTTCAGGTTGTCCACACACACACACACACACACAAACAATCTTTTGAGCTCTTCAGGAACACACAAGCTCACAAACAAAACAATCTTTTGAGCTCTTCAGGAACACACAAACTAACTGTTTCTTTTCCCATAAAACTTCTTGTTTTCCATTTGTTCATTCTGCTATTTCTAGGAGCTTTATGGAATAGGAACCGAGCAAGAGAAATGAGAGAGAGAGAGAGAGAGAGAGAGATGGCCTGTCAAAGAATAATATCCGTGTTTTCACAATCAAGCGTTTGTTGCTTAATCTTTCTCATGATACTTAGCTGAAGATCGCAGTGTTCTTTGAGCTTTATTGTTGCTCAGCAAAGCCCCAAAACAGACTTCCTATGTAATGCAATTTCTTTTCTGATAAACACATTTGGCCTGGCTCCACAGGTGCCTAAACATATGGTTAGCTTTAGCTTACAAAAAGGCCTTTCTCCAAACAAGCCCTCCTGAACCTCTGAGAACTACGGACGGCCTACTGAATCACTGCGTCGCTTGCAAACCAGGTCCTTCTTCATCCATAAGATTCGCTTCCAATGCCATTTTTTTTATAAAAAAAAAATTCACGCCCCTCCTAACCTCACATGCACCATGGTACAATGTAGGGTAGCCCCACTGAGCACAGACAGCACCAGTGAAGCCCTTGCAATTTTACTACCACGCAGATTAGATTAGATTAGATTATCGCCTCCTATCTATTTTTTTAAAAAGCAGCATTAAAAATATGACATTTCTGGACAAGAGAAGGGAGGGGAGAGCGAAGGGCAGCCAATGGGTTAAAAAAAGGAAAGGGAGAAGATGAGCAGCTGAGAGAAAATGTTGCCATGCAAGAAGAAATCAATTTGGATGGCTCAGGTTGATAATGCCACGCGATCTTTTTCCTTGTCTGTGCAACGCTATCAAAACTCTTTGCTTTTTTAACTCTTCTCCCGATGGTTTAAGCGATAGCTCTGAAACCTTTCATTAGGAAGAGGGGGTGGGTGGGGGGAAGTCCCTTTCATTTGAGGTTTGTTATCAACCAGTTGCTGCTTTCTTCTTATCGCCAAGAAGATCCATTTGTAAATTAAACGTTATCCCCCTCCTCCAAAAAAAAGAAAAAGAAAGAAAAATTCTCCCTCTGCCTTCAAACTCCCTGATCTTATTGAAAAGAAGGATGGTTCCCTATTGTTCTCTCAGCATGAGGACAAAAAATTCTCTTGTACAGATTGTGTGTGGTCAACTTAGAAAGACAGGGGAGGGGGGGGAAAGCCCATTTAATTCAAGGATTACCTCCCTCCCCACTTCTCCTGCGACACTAAAATCAGATAATAGGTAGTTTCCATGACTTCCAAATTAAATCTTCGAAGGGCGGGGCCGGGAGAGAAACATTAAAAAGTTCTGAGGATGGAGAAGACAAAAAAGGGAGATAATATAAAATCCGCCCCCCCCCCCTTTTCTTTGATAAGTTAAAACCAATCCAAGTTCAAAACAAGCCGTGTTGGGCTTATCAAAAAAGAAAGAAAGAAAAAGAAAGAAAAAAAGAAAAATTGCGTTCGATTCTGTTTTCTTTTAAAGGCCGTAGAGTTTGTGACATTGGTGCCAGATGGATACTTTTGTTTTAAGTTTATACCCCGTCTCCAGAGTTTTGAAAACAGAGGGGGTGGGGAAAAAAAGTTGTGTGTTGAAGTTAGTAACTAGGAATCAATTTAACCTAGGAACATTTGACCATCTCGTCTCTTAGCAGACGTACGTGATTAGAATTTTAGGACTTTTGGCAAGAAGACGTCAAATATTAAATACAACAATTTGTATATACTGTCGTGCTTATTTTATTGCCTAACACAACATATACTTTTGCGCATATGCCTGTGTGCACACACACAACACAACACACAACTCACTTTAAAAGCACTGTATTTTTTGACAACTAATCTTAAATGCTTCTATCCCTTTCAGACGCTCATTTCAAAAACCAAGAGGAATCCATTCTGAATACTGTCAGGTGAAAAACATTTTTCTCTTCTCTTCTCCCATTTCCATATCTAATGGTGAGGCTTCCCTCTACGTTTCCAGCCAATTATAAAGCAACAAAAGCCATTCTGTTTATTCACACATTTTGAACAAAATGCATTAAAACTATTATGTCAGCATGTTCTATTAAGCTCGGCATTCAGTCGAAAAATACTTTTTCAACCAGATCACATTTATCAAAACATAAAGCCCACTTTAAAACATGGTTTTGCTTGGTCAGCTGTGCTTAGACAAATAATGACAGATTCAGAAACTAACTAACTAGTGAGGAAAATCAGAAAAAGCAACTGATGAATTATATGCAGAACAATGGATTTGCTTCCAATCTATAGCACGCCTGTGCTAAAAAAAAAATAATCAAAACGTGTCTTAAATCCTCCTCTTCACCTTTATAAGGCTGCCTTATCTGCCTAATTTGCAAAAAGACACTGTTCTATATTTTACCCTACCAACATTTTTCTCTCTTTTGCTAGAAAACAAGTAAAAAGGCTCAAATATCAAACAGAGAATGTGTGCAGTTTTTCTAGAATTGTCCATACTTTCTAATAGTCAGGAACTATGACCCACATGCTAACATTAGACATTTCATTTATTTTGGAAAAGGGAATGCTATTGTTTTTAGGAAAATATGGTGTATATATTTTGTATTAAAAAAAACAACAACAACCAAGTTTTCTTTTCTTTTTTTTTAATTCCTGCAAAAATTTTCCCCAAAAGAATACCTGAAAGGACTTTCCCCCCACAAATTAAATCTGGCAAACTTTACATTTCCCAATGTTCAAAATAAAAATATATTTTTTTAAAAAATATGAAGATACATTTTCAATAACATCTAGCCACACTTCTAGTTTTGATAGAAACCAGAAAATTCTCACTAGCTTCAACCCTTGTTCAAAATCAATTTTTAAAGTTTAGAGATGCTTCTTGGGTGCAATTTGCATAGAAGGTGGTTTAGGGCCTTGGGAATGGTGTGATGCATAAAGTAACTCTCTCTCTCTCTCTCTCTCTCCTCCTCCTCCTGCCTTTTTAAAAAAAGCCATTCTAAGGGTGGGGGGAAGATTTTTTTTTTTTTTAAATCGTAGCAACTGGAGACATAGTTATCCCAAACAATGGAGCCTCGTCACCTGACAGTGAGATTTCCATGTTCTTGTGTCTCTTATGATAGAAAAGTTTAAATGAATTTTCAATCCACACGTTTGAAACAGAAAATGCAGCAATCCATCCAAGCCAAACAAAATAATAAGAAAGGTAAGACTATAATCTTGTTCTCTTTAAAAAACAAACAAACCCTGCAAATTATCCAAGAAACTTTATGCTGGCAAGGGCCCCTATTCCCAAATCAGCTGCAGGATTTCCAATCTGTTGGTCTCTCTTAAAAAATGGTGAGGACTCTGCTGCCAACTCAAAAAACTATTTCGGTATTGGCCTCATGGAAACGAGGGGTTCTGCATGACTTTTGGAGACATAGGCCCGACCACAGAAACGCAAATATAAAATTATCTTGCACCATTTTGGAAAAGGAATAATAAACGCCCCCATCAAGGTGTCTTCAGGCAGCTCTTTAAAAGTTTCCAAGCTTCCTGAATAACAGCCTTTGAAGTTCATTCCTCCACATTACCGAGAATAGATTTTTATATTCACCAAGAGAAAATGAGGTTAAGGTTTTAGGGCAGGCACCCCTCTTCTCTAATGTACACAAACACACACAACACCCCGCCTCTTCCAACTCAATCTTTACAATTCCCACTTGCACTTCTGCTTGAAATGAAATCAGATTTCAACATGGTTTATAACACTTCCAAAAGACATGATTAAAAAAGGGACTTTTCCTGAGTTTTGATATGCTCCTGTCAATTGTTTGCATTAAAACTAGGGACAGGAGTTGGGGGCATGGATTTTATACACATACAAACATACATACATATGTTCGTACATACATATATATATAATACAAATTCATGCCCCAACTCCTGTTTTATACATATATCATTATATATGTATTCTTTTTTTAAACCCTCTCAGAAAAAGTTGGTTCCACTGGAGATTGAATACGCAAAAGACTATGGCCCATTAACAAAAATAACCACATATGCATTTCAGTTGCAAAATGAAGTAACAGACCAGACTAGCGATTATTTTTCTTTAAAAAATAAAACTAGAAAGAATGGATTCATTCTTCAGAATGAAGGGGAGAAAAACGAATACTAGGTGGTGGGGTTCACTTGCAACAGTTTTTCTCTCCCCCCCCACCCCCCCATCAAACTTGGGAAGAGTTTAATCGTGGCAGGCCCAAAATAAATCGGAGTGGATGGAGGGCCGGTTGATCGACCTAATATATCTCAACTTCAGCTCCGTAAACATTGGCAAAGGAACAAGAAACCAGATCCTACTCATCTGGTGGTAGAAAGGTGCAAAAAAAAAAAAAAAAACGGAGCCGCTACAATCGCCTGTCAATCTTCTCTTTGGGGGTTCCGATATCCAGAGGCGTAACAAGGGAATGAGAGTTAGTCAAAGAAGCCGGAGCTGATAAGGCGAAGCTAAAATCAACTACCTACTTCCTGCTAAGTGACTGGCAAAAGTCTCTTTGGAGGTCACCAGCTGAGAGATTGAACTGGCCGCATTGTGATCTGAACTTTGTCACCTTTGGCTGGGAAGGAAGCTGGCAAAGGTTAAAACATCTGAACTCTTCACTTCTCTCTAGCTCCAGTTGGTCGGGTTTTCCTTGGCAAGTTTTCCCCCCTTTTCCTCAACCCAGCCCAGTTCCAGAATCCAAGCGGTGGTTTTTACCAAAAAAACTTACAAGACTTGGAAAAAGCCAGGTTGTCCAATCCCTAGACTGGTTTTCTTGACGCACACTTTTTGCCCTCTCTCTCTCTCTGTGTCTCCCTCTCCTTTTCTCTCCCTCTCTCTCTCTCTCTCTCCTTCTCTCTCTCTCTGTCTCCCTCTCCTTCTCTCTTCTCTCCCCCCCCTTTTTTTCAACCCCCCCATCCCCCCATTCCCATTTGCTTCTTCCTTTTCTCCACCTTTGGTCGGCCGGATTTGCTGCTCTGATAAAAAAAAAAACCAACATTTTTTCTACATGTACCGGGACACATTTTCTTTTTTTGAAGAAGAACTTATCAAACAAAACAGCCAGAAGTGTAAATATGGTGGAAGATTGGGGCTGGTGGGAGGAACCAGGGAGGGAAGCTACAGAAAGAGGATCTGTTTGTGAAATAGCCCCTTAGAGATAATCGGCCGAAAATTAAATAAAGTTTGCAGAGGACAAACCGCCTAACAGTAAGGGATGTTTGGATGTTTTGAAAATGTCAAGCACATTTTTTTTTCCACATAGAACTTTTTAACTGAAATGGAGACAAGTTTTCCCCATTGAAAAAACTTTTTTTTAAAAAAAAAAGCCCAGCCATTTAAAAATTATTTACCTCTAAGCAGAAACACAAAGGGCCATTAAACAAGTTAATCCTGACATATCAGACCAAGTTGCTTTAGAAGTTTCTGACTGAAGAATGGAAAATGTCAACTAATTGCAGCAACCATCTTTGGAAGAACATCTAATCATAAATATCTAATCATAAAAGGCCTTTTTTTTTAAGCCTTTAAAAAAGTTATGATTACAAAGCTCACACTAAAAGCAGTTATAACTTGGGCAGGACTTGCACAGATAAAAGAAAGGAGATTAAAATATTAAATCATAACCATTTCTAATATTTTGCCTAGAACAAGATGGAATTGTGTAAAGAAAGCACACGCCAGATAGGCGTGCTTTCTCCCAACCTTGTAGAATAATTCTGCAAGAAAACATATTTTTGTAGCACACACTTTTAAGAAACTGCAGGAAAAAAGAAAAAGCACTGCTCAAAAAGAAGCTGAAATCCCAATAAGTTACAGAATTACTCTATGATTTCGCATATTTGAGTCAGTAGTAAGTTCTATTCCATTGAACCTTGCGGGAAAGTAATGATGAAATAATAACCTTAATTTCTTTTTTTAAAAAAGTAACACAGCAGAATGCTGTGTATATTCCCATTAGCAAGATTTAACTTGTTGAATATGCTTTAAAATTTCAACTGTTTGATTCTCCTCTACCCCCCCAGAGGTGATACTACTAAATGAAGGGGTAGAAAAAAAAAATAGGGAGAAAAAGATCAGATCAAACTGTTATTATAGTTCAGCAATAGCATTTAATTCAAACTAGCAGAAAAACAAAAGAACAAGACAATGAAGGCCAAAACTTTCAAACACCTGATTCATAACGGAGATTGCTAAAAAAACCAACAACAACAACCCCAAATCATCACATGAAGAGACATTCTGTTTGTAATAAATAATATATTGGTGGGGTTTTTTTTAACAGCCATGAAGATCAGCTTTTAATTACCCCCACCTAATCTCACTTTGATACTCTGACTGTAGGCTACACACAGTTTCCAAAAATGCATGTTCCTGAAAAATAGTTGAAAGGCAAAGGCAAATTGCCTTGACAGATGGCGTTCACTAAAGTTCGTCCACTGTATACTATTATTACAATCCTGTTAACACTATTACAAAGCATCGCCTGCAGGCAACTTAGTCGAACTATGTAAGGCAGTAGTAAGCTAGATGTACTGCTGGCAATAGAGTTATTGGGAGGAGGAAAAGAAAAGGAGCAACTCCCCGCTCTTTTGAGAAGGAAGGAAGGAAGGAAGGAAGGAAGGAAGGAAGGAAGGAAGGAAGGAAGGAAGGATTATTTAATCGAAGCAAGCCAGCAACTAAGAAAACTGAATTGTCATTTTCCTCCATAGCAATATGTTTTGACTAAAACTGATTTTTCTCCCCTCTAGCACATTACTGAACAGGAAAAGCCTGGAGAGATAAAATTACTTTTTGTTCATAGCAAACCTGGATCCAGACATTAAACTATAAGGGGGAGGGATATGGCTAACAAACTGAAGATCCTGCCAAGGCCTAAACAGAAGCAGGGAAAAAAGAAAGAAGAGAAAGAAAGAAAGAAAGAAAGAAAGAAAGAAAAGAAAGAAAGAAAGAGAAAGAAAAAGACATAGAAAGACATAGAACAAGAGGGAGAGAGAGAGAGAGAGAAAGAGAGAGAGAGAGAGAGAGAGAGAGAGAGAAAGAAAGAAAGAAAGAAAGAAAGAAAGAAAGAAAGAAAGAAAGAAAGAAAGAAAGAAAGAAAGAAAGAAAGAAGTCTTTAGAAATTCAGGATGGAAAAGGGATGGAACCGAGATTTTCCTCAAAAGAAGAGGTTTGACTCAGTTTGAAAATCACAGAATTCTTTTGTTACAAGTTCTTTTGGAAAACCTTCCCTCAACAAAGGAACAGGACTTCAAGTATTCTGTTGAAATTTACACCTGGGCTTAGAGACAAACATAGCAGTGAACACAGAGAAGACTTCCTCTAGCCCAGCTTAAAGGGGTATCCCCCTCTTTTAAAGAAAGTGCTCAAAAATGTCTCCAAACCCTCACACAATGTCTGCCAAGGATTTGAGAAGTTATAGAAAAGAACTCTTTTTTTAAAAAAAAAGAAAGAAAGAAAGAAAAAGGGGAAAAAAAAGAAAAATTGAAACAAGTCGATAATTAAAAAAAAAATTCTTGTTGAAGAAAAAGTTGACTTGCTTGCTTGCATCTTTGAGTGGCTGAGTTAGTTCTCAAAACCTTTTTCAAACCTCTTGAACCTCATGAAAAGAATAAGGGGGGAGGGAAGGAGGGATACAGTGGAGGGGCAGTGTGTGAGATGGGGGAGTGATAGACACACACACACACACACACACACACACACACACACACACACACCTCTTCTACTTCTGGCCGGCTAGGATGCTGAAAAGTTTGGGTGCTGGGAGAGCTTGTTTACCAACAGTGTGTGTGTGTGTGTTTTTCCTATCATGTACTGTGGAGGACAGAAGCAGAATTTGGGGCACAATATATATATATATATATTCAGATAGTGGAAGGAACATTTTTCCCTCCTTACAAAAGAGACCCAAAAGGAAAATGATCACAGTTATGCCTGTGCATGTATGTTTGTATGGATATGTGAGATAGATAGATAGATAGATAGATAGATAGATAGATAGATAGATAGATAGATAGATAGATAGATAGATAGATAGATAGATAGATGAAGAGGAAAAACAGCATCCCTCCAAATATATTAGCACAAATGCTAGGAAGTTTTAAAGCCACATTTCTTTCTTGGTGGGTCCAGTAAGGCCTGGGAGCAGACATCCCAAACAAGAGAAATTATCATTTCCACCCGGGCCTCTCTCTTCTCCCCCCCCTCTCTCTTTTCACCTCCCACCCCCAACTGCTAATCCCAGTTTAAACACAATTTAATCTTTGTATGTGTGCCTAAGCAGATACAACTCTCCCCCTGCACCTTAGAAACTTGCAGGCATTCCCAGATACGCGAGAACGCCCGTGGAAGAAAATCCTCCCCCCCCCAAAAAAGAAAGATTTAAAGGGAGAGAAAGGGAAAAAGAGAGGATCCCACGCCGGTACTTCCAAGCGTGGCCCGGAGATCCACCCGATCCGCTTCTCCTCCGCGCACACACACACACACACACACACACAAAATAAAGTGTTTCTGAAAAGCCGGGTTTTGTTTTCTACACCTCTTTTCTTCTACCTTGCGTCTTGCCAAGGAGCCGAAACAAGTTGGGAGGCTCGGTTCGCCCCCAACCCACCGCCGAATCTTCTTCAATATTAACCCACCCAAGTTTATTCGCAAGCTTCGCCAACGGCGGGTGTGGATTAGCCGAATAGCCAACAAACGGAGAAAGGAACAAACAAACAAACAGAGCGTCAACCTTGGAAGCTAACGAGATCATCTCCCCACCTCCGCTTTTCCTTCTTCAGGGGGGGAAAAATAATAATAATCTGATCAGATTCTCGGAGCCGGCCGTGAAATTGGCTTGGATAGAAGAGATGAAGAGGGAAAGAAGGAGAAGGAGGAGGAGAAGAAGGAAGGAGGAGAAGAAAGAGAAGGAGAAGAAGGAGAAGGAGGAGGAGGAGAAGGAGAAGGAGAAGAAGAAGAAGAAGAAGAAGAAGAAGAAGAAGAAGAAGAAGAAGAAGAAGAAGAAGAAGAAGAAGAAGAAGAAGAAGAAGAAGAAGAAGAAGAAGAAGAAGAAGTTGTTGTTCTGCTGTATCCCCCTCCCTCCATCCTCTCCTCCGCCCCATCACTCAGAAATAAGCCCCTTCGCTCGCTTAGCCTCCTGCCCCGCTTTCCATCCGCGCGCGATCCGACGCCGACGCGCTTATCGGCACCCGAGAAAAGTAAAGGCGATCCGCAACGGGAGGGGGGGGGATCCACCTCGCCCGACGCCCACTCTCCCGGAGCAAGGGCAGGTTGCCAGCAAACCAAGTCATCTTTTCCCTGCCCTCCCCGCCCCCCGATTTTCCCCGCGCAACTTTCTCCGGCGCTCAGATTCCCACGGTTGCCGAGTGCCCGCGAAACGCGGCTGAGTCCCCCCTACCCCCCTTTTTCTTTTCTTTTCCGCGCGGTGCCTTTCAGAGCAGATTCCAAAGAGACGGACAAGCGAGGATTGAGCGCAAGTTTGAGTGAGAGAGAGACAGAGAGAGAGAGAGAGAGAGGGAGGGAGAAAGAGAGAAGGAGGGAAGGAGAGCAAGAAAAAGAGAGAAAGAAAGGGAGAGGAATAAAGAGAGAGAGGGGTGGTGGCAGTGGGAAGGAGGAGAGCTGGCCGGCTGGGAAACTTTCCGGCGCCGGTGGATGCCGCGCAAAGCCCGAACAAGCCGGCGAACGGATCGCACTCACCCATCTGCGCCGGGAGGGAGCAGAAAAGCCGCGCTCCTCTCTCTCTCTCTTTTAACGAAATAATTTTACGCGCCGCAGCCGGAAAAAAAAGAAACACCAAAAACCCAAAACCCGTGGGTGTTTCGCTGGGAGTGTGCGTGCGTTTTTTCTTCCCCCCTCTCCTGGCTAAAATTTAAGGGAAGGGGCCGATGGGGAGAGGGGGGAGGACTTGGGATCGCTCCGGCGCAGCCTTTGCAACCGGGTTTTTTTTTTTCCTTGCGGGGGTGGGGGTGAGGGGGTGAGGATGGCGAGGGAAAGGAGGGGAGGGGGCGGTAAATTTGGGAAGAAAGATCTTGGGGTTTTTTTTATGCCAGAGGGTCAGGCCCGGGTCGCTTCTGCCATCCCTGCAAAGAAAGGAGGGAAAATCCTGGGAGCGATCTTCTTTTGATGGGGGGTATTCAGAGAATCAGCCCTCCCCACCTGGGTCCTGCAGCGCCTTTTCCCTAAGGACCTTCTTTCTCTCCCCCCCCGACGCCTCTTCCACTTTCCAAGCTCGGCTTTCGAGTTCCTTGAGTACGCGCGGTGGTAGGTCCGCGTGTTTAAAGAGGGGAGCCCAAATCGTGAGAGATCCCGGTTCTCGGCTGGGCAGATCGGCAAAAGGATCCAGTCCGAGCAAGACCGATGGGGTGGGGGAGGGCTGGAGTCTTGGGGGGGGGGAGAGAAAGAAAGAGACACAGAGAAAGAGAGAGAGAGCCCAGAAACGGTCCAACCTAGCCGGGATCCCACCGCGCGAGAGGAGAAGGCACCCAACAACTTTTTACGCGTCCTTGCACTTTCCCACCCCCGGGGAAAACAAAACCAGCCTCGTTTTATTTTTCCTCCTCGTTTTGCTGTCTCCCCCTCCCCCCTTTTTATTTTCTTCCCTGCCCCCCCCCGCCTCTTCCCGGGGCCGCCTTTCCATCCTTCTCTTCTAAGCCCCTCAAGGTAGGTAAGTTTCTTTGCGTTTCTTTGGGCAAATTGAGAGCGATTTTTTTTTTTGAGGGGGAGGGGGGGGCGGTCGAAGAGAGAGGGGGGGAGCTGACGCAGGCTTCTGGGAAGTAAGGCAGATCTCTCACCGGAGATCCTCGGGGGACGGGGGGGCATCAATGCCTTGGGCAGGACCCCCACCACCCACAAAAAAAATACCCTCCCCAGGCAACCAGGCAGGTCTTTCTTTCTTTCTTTCTTTCTTTCTTTCTTTCTTTCTTTCTTTTTTCTCTTTCTCTCTCTCTTCTCTCTCTCTCTCTCTCTCTCTCTCTCTCTGGCCTCCTCCCCGAAAAGAGACCCCCCACAGCCAGGTCACCCCTCCTCCTCCCGATCCAAGCCCCCTCACCGTTGCGTGGAGCTTGCGAGGCCAGCTCGGGGTCGGATTGGAAATGCTGCGGCTTCGCCTGTTTCCTCCGCGACATGCTGGCTCAAACATCAGCTGGGGCCGAATAAAAAATTACGAAAAAAAATCTTCTCAAAATTACGGAAATCCAGCCTGCCCCCCCTCACCCTCTCCTCCTCCTCCTCCTCCTCCTCCTCCTCTTAGCTCTTCCCCCTCCTCCTCCTCCTCCTCCTCCTCCGGCTTGCCCGATCCTCCGCGCACCGCGCATGTGTCCTGCGATAATTGTGATTATCAATAATGCACCGCGATTAATCATACAGGGGGACGCTTTGAAAAAGGCGATTGGCACGGGGCCAGCTCTATTCAAACCCGCTCGCCTTAATCAATTAGCCGCTGATTGGGCGGAGACCCTTGTCGCTCCCAGGCGGCCGCCCAATCAGGAGACCCAGGACGCAGGACCATCGCCCGCCCCTCCCTCTCTCACTCTCTCTCCTTCCCACCCCTCCCCTGCCAGAAAAGCTGTTTGGATACAGTTGTGCGTTTTGTTTTGCTTTTTTTTGTTGTTGTTGTTTTGCTTTTGGGGTTTTTTTTTTCTGAGCAACTCGCCGGGGCTGTTACTATAGGAATGAGCTGCAAGAGACCCTCCCTCCCTCCCCGTTCCCAACTTTTGGGGGTCCTTTTTTTTTGGAGAAGGGAAGGGAAAAGATGGGGAAAAAAAATTGCTTTCTTCTTCTCTTCCTCCTTTTTTCTTGGCAAGTCGGAGTTTTGTTTTGTTTTGAAAAGTCCGGGACCCGGGACTTTGGGTTTTGTTCAGGAGCGAATGGCGAATCCGAAGCCCTTTTTTGCGGGGTAGGGTGTGAGATGGGGGGCGAGCCCTGTTTTCCAACCCCGGCCAGGATTGCCGGGCCTGGGGAAGGGAGGGGAGGGGGAGAAAGGGAAGGAGAGGGAGGGGGCAGAGCCCGGTTCCTCTTTCATCTCCCCCTTTGCTTGCCAAAGGCACCCCGGAGACTCGAGGTGTGTGTGGAGTTCCTAGAAAGCCGGGCTGGGTCCCAAGCTGGGATCCCGGGATCTGGCCGGGAGGTGCTCCCGCTGGGACGGAGAAGGATGCTTTGCACCCCAGCCCCACACAGCTGGGGAACGGGGGGGAGGCCTGCTCGGGAGGGAGGGGTCTGCAAAGGGGGGTGAGAGAAGGAGAAGTGGGGGGGCAGTTTCTGACCCTCCAAACTTGGGCTGGGACTGGACTTTTTGGGGGTGGGGGTGGGAAGGAAGAAACAAGGGCAGGTGGGGAGACAGAGGGAGGGGTCCTTCTCCAGCTGCAAGAAGGGGAGGTGAGAGAAGAAGTGGGGGGCAGTTTCCGAACCTCCAAACTTGGGCTGGGACTGGACTTTTTGGGGGTGTGTGGGGGTGTGAACCGTCCACTGGAAGGAAGGAGGGAAAACTCGTCTTCCTTACCGGCCTGCCTCGCCTTCCTTGCTAGCCAGAGACCCCCACGCAGGACGCTGGGGGAAAGATCCGCGGCTGTCACTCGCAAACTTTCTCTTCCTCCACCCCGTCCCCCCCCCCACCGCCGCCGCCGCCCCCCCTCTCACTTTTCGCGACCAGCCGCGGCTGCCACGGCAGCCTCCCCGCGCACCAACCGCCTGGCTCGCGGGGCTGGCCGGGCAAAGCAGCTGCGCGCCCATTTGGAGCTGCCCAGAGCTGGGGGGGGGGGGAGCAGTCCCTGGGGAGGGGAGGGGACGGGCTCCCTCAACCGGGGCCCTCTCCCCATTTCCAGGGTCAGGCAAAGCAGACTTTCGAAATACCCCCCCCCATCATTCTCCCTTCCCCCTCCTCCCTGCCTCCATCCATCCATTATGGAACCCCGGAGTGGAGGGGGCTGAAAATAGGAAGCCCCTCCCTTCTCCCTTTCTCTCCCCCTCCCCCAGGGTCCCTCTACCCGGGACAATTCTTAAAAACTTTTCTTTGCCTTTCTTTCTTTCTTTCTTTCTTTCTTTCTTTCTTTCTTTCTTTTCTTTTCTTTCTTTTCTTTCTTTCTTTCTTTCTTTCTTTCTTCCCTTCTGTCTTTCTTTCTCTTTCTTTCCTTCTGTCTTTCCTTTTTTTTTTCTTGTTCACCACCTTCCTAGCCCCTGAGCGAGCCGGGGAGTGGGCGGGCTTTCTCCCAGACAGAGGCCGCTCCGGTTGGCTGTGGGGGAATCAGTCTCTGGGAGAAGGCGGCGGGAGGAGGGGGGTGGGTGGGTGGGGTGGCGGAAGCGAGCGAGCTGGTCTCCTGGGCCGAATCCTGGGGACAGGGGAGGCGGGGCCTGGGGCCTGTGGGCGGGGTTTGGAGGGAGAGGCGACAGCCGCCTTAAGGCGACACTTTTCATTCAGGGCCTTGTGGTCCCTGCGTGGTCCTTCCTTTGGCTCTTTTCCACTCTTCCTTTCACTTTTTACTTTCACGCGCTTTCTTTGGCTATGCGTTTCTTTTTTTTCTTTCTCCTTCCTTCCTTCCAGCCTTTTTTCTATCGTCCTTGTCTTCTTCCTTTCTACCTCTCTCCTTTTCTCTTCCTTCCATCCTTCCCCTCTCCCTTCTTTCTTTCCTTCCTCTTTCCTTCCCTCCTATCTCTTCCCTGCCTTCCTTCTTCCTTCCACTGTCCCTTCTTCCCTTCCTTCTTTCCTCTTTCCTCCCTTTTTTCCTTCCTTCCTTTCTTCTTTCCTTCCTTCTTTCCTCTTTCCTTCCCTCCCATCTCTTTCTTTCCTTCCTTCCTTCCTTCTTCCTTCCTTCCTTCCTTCCTTCCTTCCTTCCTTCCTTCCTTCCTTCCTTTCTTTCCCTCCCTCCCTTTCTCCCCGAATTTCCTCTTCATTTCTCCCCAACCGAGAAAGTTTCCCGCTCCAGCCCATGCACCAAGCCTCGTTTTCCTCCTCCCTTCTAACTTTTCCTCCGCATCTTTCCTTCTTCCTCTCTCCAGGCTCGTTTTCATTTTGTCCTCCGGGCTTGGCCTTTTATCTCCAGGTCCCAATGAACGCGAGGCGGGGGGGACGGGGGACGGGACGTGCGTTTGCCGCCTTCGTCCCCTCTGCCGTTGGGGTGGGGGAGGGTCAGATGGTGTCCCGTCTGGAGAAGCCCAGAGCCCCGCCCATTCTTTGCACCTCTGTTCCCCATCCCTCCCCCCGCCCCCTCCGGCGACCGCGACCCACTCTGCTGAAAGCTGATTTGTCATTTCTGTCCCCCTCCACCTCTTTCCCCCTAAAATTCGGGTGGCACTTCTGGAAGGGAGCCCATCCCCGGGAAAGGGCCCCTGTGATTATGAGTTACAGCCAGGACCGCTGCTTGGCGATCCGCCGAGGGCTTAATCCGAAACACCTTCCTTCCTTCCTTCCTTCCTTCCTTTCCTTCCTTCCTTCCTTCCTTCCTTCCTTCCTTCCTTCCCCTGTTTGACAGAATGGCCCGCGGAAGAACGGGGGGTCTCCATGATATTTTGGGGTGCTTCTATTCTGGCGGGGAGGGAGCGCGTGGTTTCCCAAACTCAGAGCCTCCGGATCCGCCAAAAGCCAAGCCCAGCGTCTTCAGAACCTGCGGGCCTGGACGCCTAGTGGGAAGCGCAGCGGGGACCTTTTTCTAGAGAAATGGAGACGGAAGGAATTTTTTTTTTTTTGAGGGGTGGGTTCGCAAGGATAGGCGCCTGCCCGCCCCAAGGAGCCGACTTGGCGCATTGGGGCGGAGAACGGTGGCCCTTATTAGCCTTCCCAACCGTCACTGCAAAAGGGCCAAACTTTTATGCTCGCCTCGGGGGTGGATTTGAGAGAAACCTCCGTCCGGATAATAAGAGCTGGTGGGTTTGCATACACACACACACACACACACGCACGCACGCACGCACATAAAACTCCTATTTTTTTAACGTGGGAACTGTTAAAAACTGGCTAGAGGACAAAAGGAGCGCAGACGCGCAAATCGGAGGAACATTTTCCACAACTCCTGGCTTTGTAAGAGGGCCTAGCTCTCCAAACCCCCCACACCCGAAATGTGCGGGTCTATGTTATTCACGCGTGTATTCGCCCTTGTGAAGTCGTCGGCCCGAGTTGCTTTAGCAGGTCGGTCCAAAAGGCAGCGCCGCGTTAGCAAAACGCGCGGGTTTAAACTTGAGTTTTATAATCCGCTTTAGGAAAACAGTGTTTTTGGTGTGGCCTTGATTAGGTTGTGGGAACAGGGGCCGTTTTGCTTAGTTCTTTGATTCAGGGGGTTAGGCCGAAGTCCAAAACTGGGGTCGGTTCCATAACCAACCACCCCGAGAGATATTGCGCCGACCAGTCAAACAAACAAACGGATTGACAATACAGGCGCCCGACGCGGCGTTCACACGTGCGTCGCGACCGAGGGGAAACCAGGTTTAAACAAAGTCGGCGGAGCCTTGCCCAACCGTCCTTCTCTTTCTGAGCTTAGCGGCTGGTTTCCCCCGGGTGTCCGTTTGTACATTGTTTCTGTTACAAGTATAGGGACCGATTCATTTCCATTTCAAATGATCCGGCACAAAAGAGACACAACAAACAGCCAGCTGCGAAATTCTAGCCCGTTTTCTCCACCTTTTTTTGTGTGTGTGTTGTTGTTGTTCGTTACAAGTCGCGAATTTGCGAAATTCTGCCAAGGTGGGTTAGAGGCTGAACCCTCATGTTAAAAAAAAAATATTTACGCAAGATTGTGGGGTTTTTTTTTTCCCCTATAACTCAGGGAAGAAACCTAGAGAGCCACACGGGTGTGATTTCACCCTGGCGCGAAATGGGAAAAATCTGCGAAATGGGGGGAAAAGCGAACCTCGCACTGAAAGGTCTTTTTGTGAGGTTTCCGTGTTGCCCTAAACACAAAATAGATGGATAAACGTACACGGGTTTGTACACACACACAAACTAAAGCCAGCGGTACTGAACCGGAACGGGCCAAAGGCGAAACTTCGTCTCAGAATATCTGCGCCACCTCTAACGCTTGCGAAACAGGCGAAACCCACTCTCCCAAGTTTTGTGTAGTTGCTTTGCTGTAGCTTCTTCCAACGGAGGTCACAAGTGTCCGCACGGGCGCACATTGACCCAACACGCGTCTACATTTTGCGTGCTTTTGCAAAGGCAGCGAAAAGCGGGGCAAACCCATTAAACTCTTCGGACAGAGGTGGGTAGCGGGTGCCCCGGTTAAGCATTCACACTGGAGGACAGACACGCAAGCGCGCCCGCGGTCCCTACGCGCTTCCCCGCCTCTCACCCTCGCCCGCCCGCCCCCGTTGCGTCTTTGGATAAGGGAGCGAGTTTCGACCCAAAGGCGAAACGGAGCCCGCTTTTCGGGCAGAGGTTTGAAAAATGACGACAATAACCCCGAATTCCCGATGCTATTATTTGCGCTCTGAATATTTAAAGACGCCCTTCGGCAGAGATGGATCGTGGGAAGGGGCTGTTGGCCGCCAACCTTTTCCCCCGCCTTATGGTTCCTCTTGCTCGGGAACTTTACGCGGGTTATTATTATTTTTTTTTTGAATGACCACCGTGGGCGATCGGTGCGCCAAAGGGCGCAGAACTCGCTCCTACATCCCCCGATCCGTTTCCTCCTCTTTTTAGTTGGGATCTTGCGCGCGATCCACTTTATAACGCGGCCACCTCCGCTGGAAAGGCGTCCCCTGCGCCTTTGGCTTTCCAAGCGCTTGTCGCCCCCGGGGCTGGTGCGTTTGTGTGTGTGTGTGTGTGTGTGTGTGTGTGTGTGTGTGTGCATGTATGGGGGAAAGGGGCAGGCTTTGGCTCTCTTCCCCCCCCCCCCACTTGTTTCTCCTCTCTCCAGCCTCTTCCTCACGCCCCCTCCCCACCTGCTGCGCGTTTAAAAACCTTCCGTAGGATCGCCGTTGCTTAGGGATCGCTCCCTAAAAGCGACTAAAAAAAAAAGGAACCGACAACGACCCGGGATGGAATCCTCGGAGGTCGCTCGGCCGCCGCCCGGTGCGAGGGGGGGAGAAGAGGTGGGGAGGGGTAAAGTCAAGCGGCGCCTCTTAGCTCCTCGATTTGTGGGGGAAGGAGGGACGAAGGCAACGGCGGTGTGGGGCGCTTGCCACTAAAGCGTGGCGCCCAGTATTTCCACCCTCCCTCCTCCTTGGGAGAAAAGCCCCTTGTTTTAAAAGTTCCGCGCGGTTTACTTCCGAGTAGCCTCCGCCAAGCGTGGGCGGGTTTGGCTCGGGTGGGTTGGTTTCTTTCCTGCTGTTCGGCCCACCCAGATGGAGGGGATTTGCGGGGGGGAGGGGGGGGTGCCGCTTTCCTACGAACCGACACACACACACACACACACTTTCGCTCATCCCCGGTTCCTAGCGGCCCTTCCACTCAACGTCACAGCCTGGAAGGGAACTTCGGAGCTGGTTTTTTTTGTTTTTTTCCGCGAGGAGAAGATCCTGGCACCCTGTCCACCCCAACTCTCCCCCCCACTACCCCCGCCCGCCTTGCAGGTCTCTCAACGCCCCTTCCCCGAGAGGGGGAGGGGGGGAGGAGAGCAACATGCAAGAGGCATTCGCTTTTCCCACTGTAGATTCCCTGCCTCGCTTGGGGTACGTTTGGCTCCCCCTTTAAAACACACACACACACACACACACAGGGTCTCTGGAGGGGTGGGTGACGCTCTGCCATGCGAATCAAACCTCGGAGGAGACAAGCGCTCGGCGGGGGGAGGCTTGAAGTGGGAGTGGATCGTACGGGAAGGAGAAGGGGAAGACTTGGGAAGCTGGCGGGGGGCGGCGGGGGGGCAACTTCGCACTTCCAGAGGGGGGGGGGGAAGGAAAGGCGGGAAGATCCAGCCTCGGCGCTCGCGAGTGCCACAGCTGTTCCTTTCCTTTCCTTTCCTTTCCTTTCCTTTCCTTTCCTTTTTTCTTCTGCCTTTCTTTTCCTTTCCCCTCTTTCCTTTCTCCTTCCTTTCTTTTCCTTTCCTTTCCTTTCCTTTCCTTTCCTTTCCCTCCTTCCTTTCTCCTTCCTTTCTTTTCCTTTCTTTCCTTTCCTGTCCTGTCCTTTCCTCTTCCCTTTCTTTTCCTTTCCTATCTTTCCCTTCCCTTCTTCATCCATTTATTTCATTTCCCCTTACCTTGAAAAATCAAATTACACCCCCCACCCCACCCCTCCTCTGGTCAAAACTGGCCACATTTATGTAATACCAAACTTGGGCAGGGTGGCTGGATGGATCGGGGAAAGGAGAATACGACATTCGCGGGGCGGTGCATTTTATTCACTCACCCACTCCGGAGAAAATTGCACACACTCTAACCGAGCGCCAAGCAAACATTTCATAGATAAATCCCTATGGAGATTCTCAGTCATTCAGGGCATAGTTGTCCCAAATGTGGTTCCCCACCCCCCACCCCCCCAAAAAAGGCAACTTTGGGGGGAGGAAACTGTGGGGTCCCACAGTTAATGTCTTCCGATTTCTCTGGATTTGGGGGGAATGGGGTGGGGGAGAGGAAGGGTAGCTTCACATCTTGCGCACCAACACACCCGCACACGTTTCTATAAATGCTCGTGGATTATACGCAGCTAAATGTATACACGCATTTCCTGCCTGGAGGGGTTGGCTAAACTTTCCCATGCTTGTTATATATATACACACACACACACACACTCCCGCGCGTGTAAGTTTCCTCCCCACGCAGCAGCCAATTGGCAGCAAACCCTTTGAAACCGTCTGCGTAAAACAATCGGTAGTCAGGCCGTCGCAGCACAGAAATTATTAAAAATCGAGGAACACAACGTCTCTTCCCTGCAATTCCCAAATTCGGAAGTAATTCGTAAAAGAGAGATTTGGGGTCGGAAACTGTCAGTTGGAGCCTTTTTTTTAAAAGATATATATATATATATATATAAAATATAGTTAATATATATATTGCATATATAAATATAAATATAGCTAATATAGTTAATATATATAATATATATATTTATTATATAATATATATATATATATATATATATATATATTGCATTGTCCTCCGAGAAGGTCGAAAGAGGGAATGAGGCAGAATATCTAATTTACCAATTTTAATAATCTTAAAAAAAACAACAATTTTAATCTTTTTATTTTAATAGCCCGCTTTTTATTCAATTAAAAATGCCTGCTCCCTGGCTTGGCCTGATTATCTCCGAATTAAGTTTCCAAGTCTCCAAATCCATTTTTCCTAGAGTTTTTTTTTTTTAATTATTATTATTTTTCTCAACCCCTTATCTTTTTCGAAAGCGTCCGTCGCCGATTTTGAATTCCTCCAACAAAAATCCCGACATTAAACGGACTTCTTCCACCCTCTGGGGTCGTAGATGTTAAATTCAAAAACTCCCCAACGAAGCCCCAGAAACAGGGTTGATCTTCTGTTGCTTCCAAAGAACCAATTCCCATTTCTAAATTACCTTGGGCCGCCCTTTCCGCCCTTCCCTCATCACTTAAATGTTCTCCCTTCCTCCCGTTCCAAGGATCTGCGATCAAGCGATTCAGTTCATTTCAATCCCTCCGGTTTCTTTCTTTCTTTTTTTTAAAGAAGGGGGGGGGATGGGAAGGCCGGAAGCCACTTCTGCACCATTTCAAACGGGTCATTCCCCTTTTGCCCCGAGGGCCCCATATCGCCCCTCCCTTCTTTTTTATTTCTGAAGATGCTGCTGCCTTGGCTAACTGTTATTCGTGACAACCATATTTCGTTTTTAGCTTAAGAACTGTATGACAACTGAGCCAGAAGGAATGAGAGATAGTAAAAAAACAAAAAAAAAACAAATGGGATGGGGTGAGGAGGAAGGAATGAAAGAAGGAACAAATGAAGGAAGGAGAAAGAGAGATGAAGCATGTGAGAGAGAGGAAGGAAGGAAAAGAGAAGGAGGGGTGGAAAGAATGAAAGAAGGAAGGACAGAGGAAGCACGTGAGAAAGGAAGGAAGGAACGAAGAAAAAGAGAGAGAGATGAAGCAAGAAGAAGGAAGAAAGGGAATGAGAAGGAAAAGGAAGGAAGGAACAAATGAAAGAAGGAAAGAGAGGAAGGGAGGGAGGGAGGAAGGATCCCTTACAAAGGAATGAGTTAAAAGTCCCTGGGGGCTGTGAAACCTGTAAGGTTGGGACCTTAAGGTGGCATCTTGGCTGCATCCATTCGTCGGATTTAAGTTGCCTTAAATATGAGTCACATCTTTCCAGCCACCACTACTCAATCCATTCTCTGCTTTTCCAAGGTGGTTTCACCTTGCAATCCAGTGCACACATCCTGCCTGGTTTAGATCACTGAAGAGCTAGTTTGGAGGTCACTTCTAGCACTTTTATCAGTGGAGGGTGTGTGTGTGTGTGTGTGTGTGTGTGAGAGAGAGAGAGAGAGAGAGAGAGAGAGTGTGTGTCCAAGGATGGGTTGAATGATGGCTTTGGGACTCAGCCAAAGGGTGCTATAGTTCTGCATGCTTTAAGCAAATGTTTGGATCAGCCAGCCCTTGATCACAGCGTGTTTCATAATAATAAAAAAGTCCATTTGGGTATGTCTCTTTGATGGGAGGGAGGATGGGAGCAGAGGGAGGATGGGAGGGAGGATGGGAGCATAGATAGACAGATAGAGATAGAGAGAGGGAGGGAGGTAGATAGAGCTGATGATAGATAGATAGATAGATAGATAGATAGATAGATAGATAGATAGATAGATAGATAGATAGATACTATTTTGCAATTACCAGCCCCCCCTTTCTATTTGCAAAAACCCATTTCTCCCCTCCTTCAATCACAAATGTTGATATGTATCTTTGAAAACCCTTCCTTCCTTCCTTCCTTCCTTCCTTCCTTCCTTCCTTCCTTCCTTCTTTCCTTCCTTCCTTCCCAACTCCTGTCACCTTTTTGATTGTTGACTCGTCTAGCAGCCCATTATCAATAAATAATTCCCAAGAGCAATACATTGTCATCATTTTGATGGGCTGTTTGCTCCGAAGTCTTCCCTGTGACAGAAGGTATTTCTGTGGAGTCCTTGGTGCTTCGCTCTCTCTCTCTGCTTGGTTGCAAAGTTCTGGTGAGGTTCTCCAGTTGGGTCACGAAACTTCTGCATGCAAACGCCCACCCACCCCTAAGCTCAGAGAGTAGCAAGGGCCCAACCCTGAGCTCCAAATATTCTCTTCTAATGGGAAGGAGTTTGGTCACATCTCTTGATGGACTTGATTGGCGCAAGGTGGGCCAACTGGCGTTGGAAGCCTGATTTGATGTCTCTGCTTGTGGGCTTCCATTTCTCGAGAGTGCCAGAATTGTGGCTTTCGCTGCTCTGGTGGCATCTGGCCAGCTGCTGCTGGAAACAGAACCAGAGAGGAAAAACTGCATCTTAATTTGGGAAGGCTGCAACTTAAAGGAGAGGTGGGAAATGTCAGTTTGCAGGAGTCATTTTGTCCTCCTTTTTCTCACCCTCTTTTGATTCTGCTGCCAAGGTTTCTCTATTCTGCACATGTGCCACCTGCTCAATGTTGAGATTCAAGTTCACATTTAGAGAGAAGAGAAGAGAAGAGAAGAGAAGAGAAGAGAAGAGAAGAGAAGAGAAGAGAAGGATATAGAATAGAACAGAACAGAATAGAATTCTTTTATTGGCCAAGTGTGACTGGACACACAAGGAATTTGTCTTGGTGCAAATACTCTCAGTATACAAAAAAGAAAAGTTACATTAGTTAAGAATTAAGAATCATATGGTACAACACTTAAGCAATCAAATCATACCAGGAAACAGCCAATAAAAACCATAAGGATACAAGTGATTTGGGATATATACCACCTTACATCTCTAGCTACTAGAGATATTTGGGCATAATTCGGGAGAGCAGAAAAGGACATCCAGCCCCTTAATACTTCTATGCACAGAATGGAAACTGTTGTTGCTGAAGATGAGAATGATTAATGCCTTGGAGACAGTCCTGGCAACTGCAGTTTTCTTGGCAAGGTGCTTCAGAAGAGGTTGGCCATTGTCTTCTTTTCAGGGCTGAGCGGGGAGGACTGGCCCAAGGCCACCCAGCTGGCTTTGTGCCTAGGGTGAAAACTAGAACTAATAAAGGAGGAATATTTATAGGGCAAGGTTGAAAAGAGGGGTCCCTTTGTGCTCTCCGAGCTTGCAGATATTTCATGACCCAACTTCGGTGTCAGAAAGGAGTTCCTTCTAGCGCTGATGCTGTTACCTAGCTGGGTCATGAAATGTCTGCAAGAAAACCACCAATCTTGAGACCACCAAGGACACAACAATCCTCCTCCTCCTCCTCCTCCTCCTCCTCCTCCTCCTCTTCCTCCTCTGCAAAACTCACTCCCATTTAGCACTGATGATGTTACCTAGTTGGGTAATGAAACGTCTGCAAGAAAACCACCAACCTTGAGACCACCAAGGACACAACAATCTTCCTCCCCCTCTCCTCCTCCTCCTCCTCCTCCTCCTCCTCTGCAAAACTCACTCCCTTTTAGCACTGATGATGTTACCTAGTTGCGTAATGAAACATCTGCAAGAAAACAACCAAGCTCAGAGGGCACCAAGGATCCATCCAAACTAGAACTCACAGCCTCCCTTTAGATGTAGCTGAACCCAGCATTCCTCACTATTGCCAGCTGCTGGGAACTGCAATTCAACAACATCTGGATCATCAAATATTCCCCATGCCTACATTCAATGCAGCCTACTTTTCTATCAATGGCCGAAATGCATGTGCTTGTTACAGATCTTGTTTTCTTATCTCTCTCCCCATCACCCCTGTTTATTAATTTGAGCAGCAAGATTATTACTTTGTAATATTGATCAGGTGGAAACTGATATTCTGACTCAACAGGCCCATCCGCTGATTAAAAAGTTTTATTGTCCATTGATTGTCCCCAGCTTTTAACCAATGGATCAATCCATTCATCTATGAAATTCTATCCTTTTCTTTTTGCCAGCTAGGAGAGTTAACCCAGGATATTTAATAAAGGTGGATTTCTCCTAACCACACAAAGGACAAAACTTATTTGCTAATGGACGGGCGAGAGGAAAAAAAAGGAGAATTTAAAACACATCCTCCAAATATGGCATTCATTATTTACTCCGAGACTTTCAGTATCGGAATGAAATTGGTTTATAGGTATCTCCAGGTTAATATGTTATTTTTTTTAAAAAAAAAATGTGTTTAAAAATCTGTGATGAATGAAACACAGTATAAGAACCAAAGATAACATCTATTTGACTTATTAACATAGATTGAAGGAAATATAGGCACAATGGACTCATGAATTAATTTTAAGAATGTCTGCCATCATAGATGAGAATTATATTAGAGAAGAAGAACAAGTTTTACTCGATAAAAACAAAAAAAAATCTTTTATTTATTTATTTGCTTCCTATCCCTTGATTTTTTTGTGGGTAGTGTGCATTAGCTTTTATCTGTACAATTGTAATTTTACAAAAGGATAACAAACAGTTACTTTGAAGGAAATTATACTTTCTGGATTGTTTGGGGTTTTTTTTAATCCCTCAAGTAAGTAGGATTAAAAGTTTGCCCTTAATTTATCTATTTGCCCACTCGTGCTCAAGTATTTGAAATAAAAAATAGATTTTAGGAAAAAGATAATAGAAGTAGAACATATTGACCGTGTGTTGAATAATCTGGACAAGAAAACATCTTTAGCATCGTAAAAGTCATGGGGCCTTTACGATTCAGACTGAAGTTGTAAGTACACGAATTGAAATCCGTGCCTTTAATCAAAGGCCACGATTCAATAAGGAGAAACCCCATTGGAATTAAGAACATGCAATATTGAAACTTTATAAAAACAAACCTTGTAAAGGAATAAAATCAATGCATTTAACGTTTCCTGACTATTTGCCCTTTCCGATCTGATTCTACAACAGTTGGCTCATTATGTTGCAATTTTTATTCTTTGTCTGGCTCTTCCAGTATTGTTTCAGGATCTGTTGACTATGAGACGGGTGGCAAATAAATTCAGTGCAGTAAATAAATAAAAATAAAAGAACTCTGGGAAGTTTCATCCAGAACACAATAGATGTAATGTTTGATGCGACAGCAACCTTTGGGCTTTCTGTTCTGCATTCCCAGAGCTAGAGATGAAACTCCAGTTGGAAGTCATATCTCTATTTTGTTTTGTTTATTTATTTATATTCCACCATTATTATTATTTGCAAATAAGGCAGTGAACATATGGAACATAACTTCTTCCTCCTCCTCCTATTTTTCTCACAACAATTCTGTGAGGTTTGGTTGGTCTGAGAAAGAGTGATCGGCCCAAGGTCTCCCAGTTGGCTTTCAATGCAAAGGTGGGACTAGAACTCCCAGTCTCCTAGTGATTAGCTTGAAGTCACTCAACCGCCTTTCATGCATAAACCAGGACTAGAATTCTCAGTCTCCTGGTGATTAGCCCAAAGTCACTCAACCGCCTTTTATTCATATAGCAGGACTAGAACTCCCAGACTCCTGGTGATTAGCCCAAAGTCACTCAACCGCCTTTCATTCATCAAGCAGGACTAGAACTCCCAGACTCCTGGTGATTAGCCCAAAGTTCACTCAATCGCCTTTCATGCATAAAGCAGGACTAGAACTCCCAGACTCCTGGTGATTAGCCCAAAGTCACCCAACTGACTTTCACGGCTAACTAAAGTGGGTCAGTCTCCCGGTTTCCAGCTTGGTACCTTGACCCCCGGACCAAACTCGGGCTCTACATCTTGGCTTTCCTGGGCTGTATCTTTCACCCCAAATGAAATTTGGAGGAAAGAAACACATCAAAGTTTTAGACAACTCTCTTGGAGAGCCAGAAGTCAGCGCTGAGAACCAGCTTCCAGAGCAACTTATGACATTGTTCTGAGGTTGATGACTTTCCTCTAGCGGAGCTCGCCAAATGAAAGGAAAAAACCCCCGTGGTCACTCCTGTCCTATCTGTAATTAGCAACAATCAGGGTCCCCGGATTGCAACGGTGAGGTCTCAACTGAAGTAGGAGGAGTGCAAGGTGGTAGGGCTTTTCATTTTACTCAGGAGTAGACCTTCAAGCTGGGAGGGAGGGGAGGGGAAATCAGCTGCAAATTCATCCAAATGAGGTGTATTGATTTCCACTAATGAGATGTATTACCAAGTCAGCCTATGCATGTTTCCTCCAAAGTTAAATGTCACACACCCGTTTCCTATCCTCTTTGCTTCCAAATAAAGATCTAGGATTAGATCTGAGAGGTGGATTTAGTCATGTGAACCTTCTCCAGAAGAATCCAGCAAGCAGCTGGGACACAGTTTGCTTTCTTTCTCCTTCTCCCCTCTCCCTTGTCCTTTCTGCCTCTTCTTCATCTCCCTCTCTCTCCTTCCCTCTCCCTCTCCCCTCTCTCCCTCTTTCTTTTTCCCCTCTCTCCCTTTCCCTCCCTCATCTCCCTCTATTACCCTCTCAATCTCCCTCTCTTTCATCTCCCTCTCCATTTCCCCTCCTTTCCTCTCCCTCTCTCCCTCCCTCTCCTCACTCTGTCTCCCTCCCTCCCTCTCCTTCTGTCTTCCTCTCTCTCTCCCCAACTCCCTCATTTTCCTCTCCTTCCCTCTTCCTCTCTCACCCCCTCTCCTTCTCAATCTTTCTCTCCCACTCCTCATTTTTCCTTCCTTCCCCTCTTTCTCTCAATCCCTCTCATTCTCTGTCCCCATCCTCATCATCTCCCTCATCTTCCTTTCCTTCCCTCTCCCTCTCAATCTCTCCCTCCCTCTTTCCCCTTCTCCCCCTCTCCCTCCCTCCCCGTCTCTCATGCCAAAACAGATTGAGAAGGAAGTAGGATCAAGTAGACAATGTAAGAAAGAATGAGCGAAGGTCTAAAATCACCCCAGTCTTGGAACCAGTCAGGCCACAGCTGAGAGGACATCATCTGCATTCTGTTTCAAGGTGTTCCTCTCAGTGTAATTGGTCCATGTTTTAATTCCTTGAGGGTTTTGTTCACAATCTTTTCCCTCGATCTGTGCTTTGTTGGCGAGGTGGAGAAGATATCTAATCCATGGCAGCCCCACCAGTGATAGGGTGACATCTCCCACTACATCTTCTCCTTATGGGGGATTGGATAACAGATCGGATTCCAAGCTGGGAGGAGGGAAAAGCAGAAGAGGAAAGCTGAACCTTTCCTTAGCTGCCATTGTCCTTCTGGTCAAGGCAATGGAAGGAAATAATAGACAGCTGAGCAGATGGAAGGGCTTGCTTTAAAGCAGGGGCGTCCAACCATGTCAACTTTAAGACTTGTGGACTTCAACTCCCAGAATTCCCAAACTGTGCTGGCCGGGGAATTCTGGGAGTTGAAGCCCGCAAGTCTTAAAGTTGACATGGTTGGACGCCCCTGCGTTAAACAAATCCCAACCACTCTAGATGCCCCCCATTTAGGGAAGGGCTGCTGCAGTGGTGGGATTCAATTTTTTTAACAACTGGTTCTGTGGGTGTAGCTTAGGTGGTGGGCATGGCTTGGTGGTCATGTGACCGGGTGGACATGGCTTAGTGGTCATGTGACTGGCTGGGTGTGGCCAACTCAATATCACTCACATCGAGGCACGCATCTCCTTGCCTGTCCTCTCATGACTGTGGGGATGCTGCAACAGTCGTGAGTGTGAAAAATGGTCATAAGTCACTTTTCTCAGAGCCACTGTAACTTTGAATGGTCACTCCACACAAGCAAAGTACCAGAAAAGGAGGGGAAAAAAACTCCAGAGAAGGTCCAGAGACAGGAAGTCCAGTCCTGCCAAGAATGTTATAAGGGTTAACGGAGAGGCAGGTTCTGTAAGCAACACCAGAATGTTTCCTTCCTGCCTTCCTTACAGGATTAGGCCAGTAATTTCTTCTAACAACCGGTTCTCCGAACTGCTTAGAATGTTAACAACCGGTTCTAGCGAATAGGTGCAAACTGGTAGAATCCCACCCCTGGGCTGCTGGGGGTTCGCAGGTGTTCAGGACACCCTCTAGCTAAGATTCTGGGCAGTTCGGAGAACCCCCAAATCCCACTCCTGGTGGCCCCGCCCACTCTGCCCCACCCCTCCCAGGAGTCCCTACAGGGCCCATTTTGGATGCAGGTAAATGCAGGGCGCTCACGGAGGCTCGGGGAGGCCAAGAAACAGGCCTTTGGGAAGTTTGCAAAAGCCAAAAATGGTCCCCTTTCCAGCTTTCAGAGAGCCTCTGGAGCCCGAGGAGGCCGTTTTTGCCCTCCCAGAAGCTTGAGGAAAACCTCCGGTGTCTGAAGAGGGCAAAAAGGCACCCCCCCACACACACAGCCAGGGTGCAGGAGGCTGACTAGGCCACGCCCATCCAGCAACCAAACAAAGAACCCATTGCTAACATTTTTGAAGCTCACCCCTGTCCCCCAGAGGTGGTACTCAGCAGGTTCTGACCAGTTCTGGAGAACCGGTAGCTGACATTTTGAGTAGTTGAGAGAACTGGCAAATACCACCTCTGATTGGCCCCGCCCCCATCTATTCTCCACCTCCCGAGTCCCAGCTGATTGGCTAGGTCTTCTTTTGTTGCCTTGCACAGGAGAACGGAGCTGGAAAGCAGGTTAGTGGGGTGGGAAGGGAATGGGGATTTTGCAGTCTCCTTCCCCTACCACACCCACCAAGCCACGTCCACCAAGCCAATCCATGCCCACAGAATTGGTAGTAAAAAAATGTCTCCATTCTTCATTGGGGCTGGAGGAACCAAGCTGCAAAGCCTCTGCCTTAGACTAGAATTGAACGATTAATGGGAATTTGAGACAGCTTGCAGTTCAAGACCCCAGAGCTACAACTCATTATTAGACAGAAAGGCTATTTTCCAGATTTCATTACCTAGAGTAATAACATACCCAGAATCAAAATGGAGTCACATAAACCTTCATGCAGAGACAAACAAGGGGACCCATGGCTGTCAAAGTCACTCACTATCATCTCCTTTTAACTAGTGGTAGCACTGACCCTACCATAACTATAAACCTGCATTTTTCAAATATTTCTCAGAGGGGCGATGGCTCTTCTGCCCCTTGGAAACAAAAGGAAAAAACTCAGAAGAACACCAAGCTGGAGTTTTCCCATGGCAGATAGGAATGAAAATGAAATAAACGCTGCCCATAGGCATGTCAGATGTGTATCTGGCGCAGTGGTTTTGTTTCTGGGAGAGAAAGAGAGAGAAAAATCACAGGGAAAATAGTTATAGGTAGTGGAGCGGGTCGTATTTCAAGACCAATTGCATAAGATGAGCTAGAGATAATACAGTCAAAAGAGTGCAGAGAAGAGCAACAAAGATGATTAGGGGACTGTGGGTTGAAACATATAAAGAACGGTTGCTGGAATTGATTGTGTCTAGTTTAATGAACAGAAAGACTAGGGGGGAGGATGACATGATAGCAGTTTTCCAATATTTGAGGGGCTGCCCAAAAGAAGAGGGAGTCAAGCTATTTTCCGCACTTGGAATAACTGCAGCCAGTTTTGGTCACAACATTAAAAAAAGATGTTGAGACTTTAGAAGAAGCGCAGAAAAGAGCAACTAAGATGATTAAAGGCCGGGAGATAAAAACATATGAAGAACGATGTGCTGAGATGGATAGCCTAACCGAATTGTTAAAAAATAAACAAGATAGTGACTATTATGAAATATGGATCATTTGGTAAGAGTGGTTAAAGAAAAGGTAATATTTGATATTTGGATAAGTTATGGAAATGACAGAATACGTGCATTTAATCATAAACTATGTAGAGAAATTAAAACATTAAAAGAACGAAGGAGTTATTGTAACAAGGCAGATCACGTCAATAATAAAGATAAAGAAATTTTTTTTTAACCATTGCTCAATATATGCTGTAAAATGTATATATGTATATGTATGTATGTATGTATCTATCTATCTATCTATCTATCTATCTATCTATCTATCTATCTATCTATCTATGATATTCAGCTTTGTTCAGGTATTTTTCTACGTCATTTTTGCTGTGCTTTTAAAATTGTAGCAACGTTTCGGCAGAATCTCGTCTGCCATCATCAGGCTTCTGTATTGTGTTTGTCTGTGAGTCAGACTTTCACAGCCGTTTCAATTTTAAATTTGGTGCTAGCCTACTGCTGTGCCAGAATGGTTTTTTTCTTCATCCTGATTGGTTGGGAGTCTTAGTCTGTGTTTATTGGTCTTGAAGTTTGCTGTGTTCTGCTTGATTGGTGTTTCTAATATCTTCTGTCTGTTTTGTGACTTTTTTTGTCTTGGTTGGCTGGCAACATTGTGTTCCTGTATTGGAGGCTTTTAGTGCGGCTTGGCTCCAAGTAAATGGACGGCTATCATTTATTAGGAAGCTTCCTGACAGTAAGAACAATTAATCAATGGAACAACTTGCCTCCAAAAGTTGTGGATGCTCCAGCACTGGAAGTTTTTTTTTTTTTAAAAAAAGATGTTGCGTAACCATTTGTCTGAAGAGGTGTAGGTTTTCTTGCCTAGGCAGGGGGTTGGACTAGAAGACCTCCAAGGTCCCTTCCAACTCTGGTATTCTATTCTAAAAAGAAAAAAAATAACAGAAATGGCCAGGTGAACCAAAACAAAATAAACAACCCCCCAAAAAAGAAACAGAAAAAGGGAAAGTTGGAAAAAAAGTAGCTCTTCCTACTTAGAAGATGTCCATTTTGTTCTTTCCATGTTTTTACATTTTATTAAGTCATAAGATAAGATACAAAACAACAAAAGTAAATAGGAAAGCAGCAGAGGGAAGGGGGGAAAGAGAAGTGAGGAAAGGATGGGGGGAAAAATGTTAATTTCCAACTCCCTCTGTTGCAGAAAAATAAAGCATTAACCTGAAATCTCAACTTTTTGCTTTATCATAGTAATATAAACTAGCCATTTCTATAAGGATCCATCAAGCGAATCGGTTAAACCCAAAATCTAAGTTTCATTCTTTTCCACCTCAAGCAGAAAGTTCAGAAGTGGTCTCCACGTTTTGTTCTTTGGATCTCCGGGTGACCCTAAGAAGTATTTTTTTAAAAAAGGCGAACCTCGTTGCTATCAATGGTCAATCACCACAAATGAGATTTAATGGGGGGATTGGAGCTGTTAATCAACTAATGGGTCATTTTGAAAAGTTGAATTAGGAAACAGTTTCTTTTCATTGATAAGCTGGTTTGCAAATCATCCTTTGCCTGCATGGAACCAATGTGGGTCTTGGCAGTTGCAATCATTCCTGGCCACATATAAATCATTTTCTGTTAATGTTAAAAACGGGGCATCATTTATGAAGGGGGCAACTGATTAAAACCTGCTAAATAATTGCAAAATTTGTATCTGGAAAGAATTAGGCTTCGGAAGGGACTCATTAACAACATTGGAGGTCTTTTCAGCTGCTTTGTGCTCTATTTGTAATTTTCTTCCTGCGAAATGATTTTTTTAAAAATATCATTTTTCTTTCTTTCTTTTTTTTTCCTTCAAAAATTGGACATGAAATGAAAAAAATGTCCTTTCCATGATCTAAAAATGCCCTGGTAGCTTTAAAAAAAGCATGAAAAATAAATGAGACCTAGCATTAATATAAAAATATTGTTGAGTACAGATAAATTATTTCAAAATGATGTGTTAGTCTTCAAGCTATCTTAATCTCACTTGTTACTGATAATCCTTTGAATCCTGATCTGATTCATATACTAAGCCAAGTTCCTAAACCATTGTTTGAATGAGCCAAAACTGGTTGGCCTCCCATATTACATTTATGCCACAAACCATAATTTATAAACTAAGATGTCTGGGTTCACACAGCTTTCTAAGCCAAAACCAAATATATTAAGGTTTAGAAAAATGGGTGAACCAGCCTTTGGGTTTGGATCTCAATTAAGTCTTTGCTCCTTCTGTAATAAATGGACATTGGTGGATTTCATATCAACGGGGATTGGGTTCAACTAAGTTATCTTTCAACCCTAAGGATATTGATGGAGCCTGTTGTAAAAAAATTGTCCACTAGAAAAAAAAAAAGAATAAGATAAAGTAGAGAATAGCAGTACCATGTCCATATTCCTTTAAAAAAAGTGGCCATCGCCTCATGATTACCCTTGGCTTGGGAATATGGAATGTGTGTGTGTGTGTGTGTGTGTGTGTGTGTGTGTGTATATATATATATATATAAATTGTAAATGTCAGATCCGATTATTTCTTGTTTGCAAAGCACAGGGGGTGTCCCTTATGTAAAACAAGAAATGGACGATAATAACCACACTGAGTGTCATCAGATTTGCTATTTCTAGAATACTTTCCTATGTTTTTTTATCCCCCAGTTTCTCTCTTTAGTTTAATTAGAGGTTCAAAAGATTACACATTACGCTGGATATCAGTGAAGGCATCTTGAAAGCCTATCAGAGAAAGAACAGCCAAGCCGGGCGAAGCAACATGTAAAATAACATGTAAGAAGAGAGATGAAAATGGGATTGTTTTGTACCTACGTTCTACCATTTAACCTGTCTATAAAAACAGAAGGTACACATTTTTAAAATATGTATTATAATAAGAACATGTAAATTTTAAAATAACAACATGTATTGTATATATGTATGTAAGCATGTAGAGATAAAGATATAAATATAGATGTAGAAATAGATAGATAGACAGACAGACAGACAGACAGACAGACAGACAGATAGATAGATAGATAGATAGATAGATAGATAGATAGATAGATAGATGATTGACAGTTAAATACATCTATAGACATGATAGATAGATTATAGATATAAATAGATACCGATATATTAGATAGATAGATAGATAGATAGATAGATAGATAGATAGATAGATAGATAGATAGATAGATAGATAGATAGATAGATAGATAGATAGATAGATAGATAGATAGATGACATAGATTAGATAGATGGATAGATGGATGGATGAATGGATAGATAAAGTGGATGTATAGATAGACATACAGAAGATAGATAGAAAGACAGACAGACAGACAGACAGACAGACAGACAGATAGATGGATGATTGACACTTAAATACATCTATAGACATGATAGATAGATTATAGATATAAATAGATACCAATATATTAGATAGCTAGATAGCTAGATAGCTAGATAGCTAGATAGATATAGATATAGATATAGATATTTAGATATATGGATATAGATATTAGCCATATAGATATAGATATAGATATAGATGATTATATATATTTAGATATATGGATATATAGATTAGCCATTAGATATAGATGGATATGAGGAAGGAAAGGAGGAAGGAAGGAAGGAAGGAAGGAAGGAAGGAAGGAAGGAAGAAAGAAAGAGAGAGAGAGAGAAAGAAAGAAAGAGGAAGGAAGGAGGAATAGAAAGAAAACAAAGAAAATAAAAGAGGGAGGGGGAAGGAGAAAGAGAGATGAAGGGAGGAGGGAGGAAGGAAGGAAGGAAGGGAAAGAAATCCTGACATTGAGGAGAGCAGTTTGAATGCTGAAGAAATTCACCTGGAGAGAGGCTGACACTCCCTCAAAGAAACAACCCATCTAATCAATCATATTCAGAGAAACAAATATTCTCAGCTGTGTAGAGAGAGCTTGAGGGGATACATAAATGCCTGCGTGTCAAGAAGACAAACAGCAAATGGAAAAGTTCTAGAGGGGCTGCCAGTTCATTGTGGAGAGAGAATCTTTTGACGCCTCCCCATATGCCAGGTATTTCCTTAAGTCATCGAGTGAAACTTCTTCCAAAAAGCAGGTGGAGATGGCAGGAGCATGCCAGATGAAAGAGCTTGGAGATGGCCTGATGGTTGACGGATGCAATAAAATGTATCAAACAGAACGGAAGAGAATAACAAGGTCCGAAGGGCCCTTGGAGGCCTTCTAGTCCAACCCCCTACTTAAGCAGGAAACCTTATCCCGTTCCAGACAAAATGGCTGTCCAATCTCTTCTTAACAACCCCCAGTGTTGGAGCGCCCTCAACTTCCGGAGGCCAGCCATTCCACTGGTTCATTGTTTAATTAACAATGCTTTAATTAATCATCGTTTAATTAAAACCAAGGAGGGTTTGCTCAAGCGTGGTTTACTGAGCAAGCCACAATGGCCTGGCTTACACATGATACAAAACCATGATTTATGGTTCAGATATTGTCATCAGAGCGTTTTTGAAACTCACTCCCAACGTCTCCTCGAATGGGGATGAATGAACCAAATGGCTGAGCTCACAGCTCGAACCAACAGGCCAGAATCCATCCTCTTTAAATTCATTATACAACTGCCCGGAGTTTTGGAAATTTATTCCAGCCACAGCTGGTAGAGACAGGCTTGGAAAAAAACGGAAAATGGAAAGAAGGGCCTGGAATGTCTCATCACCACAAAGAAACCTTACAGCCAAGTGCGATGACTAATGCTAGTGAACTCAGGAAACCAAGTTTAGAAGGCGAATAACTTCAACAACGTCTTTCCTGAAATCGGGAAGATTACTGATAGCGGGGCGGAATCGCCTGGTGAAAGGAAGGAAGAAGGGGGGAGGGGGTGACGGGTGTGGAAAGAAGGGAAAATTCATGGGGTGGGGGCGGGAATGTGATAGGATGCTTAGTCAGGCTAAAGATAAAATGCGATAAGGAACCGGACAGCAATGCAGGCTTGTGTGATGGTTAAATATAATACAGGCAAACCTCGACTTCAGAGTATAATTAAATTTCCGTTGCTAAATGAGATGGTGGTTAAGTGAATTTTGCCTCATTTTACCACCTATCTTGTCAGAGTTATTAAGCAAATCACCGTAGTTAAGTGAGAAACACGGTTGTTATGTGGCTTTTGGACTGGCTTTTCTTTTCACAAAAGGAGGGCCAGGTCACTGCAGCCGTCGTAACTATGAGCCCATTGCCAAGCGTCTGAATTTTGATCACGTGACAGTAAGGATGCTGCTATGGTCACAAGTGTGAAAAACCACCCAAAGTCCCTTTGTAACTTTGGTCACTAAATGAACTGCTGTAAGTCGAAGACTATCTGTACAAATGAATGCCTCAGTATGATGATAGGTACATCTTAGGTTAGATTTTAAATATGTTTAGCAATAGACGGCCCTTGAATAAATTAAATAAACCCATCATTTCTTACTAGCCTCTGCCCTATTTGAGCTTTTCTTGCTTTTTCTCTTATTTATTTATTATATTTATTATTTTCTATTTCTAAGCTGTCACCGCCTATGTCCCTCAGACAGGCTGCTGAATTTTCTTTGACAGAGAAAAGTTATAAACATAAACAATGATTATCTATCTATCTATCTATCTATCTATCTATCTATCTATCTATCTATATCTATATCTATATCTATATCTATATCTATCTATCTATCTATCTATCTATCTATCTATATCTATATCTATATCTATATCTATATCTATCTATCTATCTATCTATCTATCTATCTATCTATCTATCTATCTATCTATCTATCTATATCTATATCTATATCTATATCTATCTATCTATCTATCTATCTATCTATCTATCTATCTATCTATCTATCTATCTATCTATCTATCTATCTATCTTTCCGTCCCTTGGAACCACTTTCAGCTTTGCCTCTAATGGAAGCTGCTCCTTTATTTTATTTTATTTTTTCTGAGAAAATACGGTCACCATAGATCAGGGGCTCCCAACTCTGGGCCGTGGCCTGTTCAGAACTGGGCACAAATGGTGGGCAAATGCATGCATGTGAAGCATCCGCCTGCCACTCATGCACGCATGCCCAAGCCCACCTGCCACTCACAAGGAAGTACCCCCCCTCACCCCCATCAGCCCACCAAGCCAGGCCACCACACAGAGATTTTCGGGTCTGTGAAAGCTAGCCACAAAATTAAAAATACTAAGGGAGAGAGAGAGAGATGTTTCCAGCCACCCCAAAACAACATGACCTTTGAGTTTACAAGCCAGGAATGCACAGAAGTGGGGAAGAGGATAAACCAACACTTGGAAGAAAAATTGGGCATAACCGTGCAGGGCTGTGAGGATGGAAGCTTATTTCCCTATTTCATCCTTCGTGGCTGTGCTCTGCCTCTTCCTTCCCCACCTAAAAAAACTGTTGATTTTTGCTTGCGAGGAGCTGGGATGCATTTGTCAACTTGAGGGAGGTGATTTCAGTGCTCGGATGCCAGGGAGCCTTTCCCAGCGATCAAAACACAGCTGCACAGAGCCTCTCCTGATCGGTTAATAGGTGCTGTGGCTCAGGGGTACGCCCGCTTTTACCTGCGCAAATAGATATAATTGGTATAACAGATATCATATCTATGCAAATCCCGGTGGGCCTCGATGACTTGCGAGAGAAAGCAAAGGTCTCATTTGCCAAATTGAAGCCGGGCTACGCCTCTTTTTCCCTTCCTTAAAAACCTACCGTATCCATGAGGAAACAGTCTCTTGTCAAAACTCTGCCTCACCTTTTAAGTGTGTTTACCATTACATTTGTCGGCTCCTAAATAGGCAGCTTTGAAACATATTCTGTGATCAGGAGTATTTGAGCACGGGGGATTTTATAAAGATGCTGGAGAATATATTTTTTTTCATAGATATAATTTCAGCCAAAGCATAGCGCTTTCTCCATAAAGGGAAGTTTCTGAGTGCAGGATTCAAGCATGGAATGCTTCGAATCGAGACGGGTCCAAATTAACTGTGGTAAAATGCCTGAGGTAAATATTCATACAGTACTAAGCTAGATGGCCGGTGTGGTACCAAATGCCGTAATGATCTGACAGAATAACAGAGTTGGAAGGGATCTCGGAGATCTTCTAGTCCAACCCACTGCTCAGCCAGCTAATCCTATATCATTTCAGACAAATGGTTGGCCAGTCACTTCTTAAAAGTCTCCAATGTTGAAGTACCCACAACTTCTGGAAGCAAGTTGTTCCACTGATTAATAGTTCTCACTGTCAGGAAATTTCAGCCTATTGTCCCCAACAATCTGGGTCCTCATTTTACCGACATCGGAAGGATAGAAGGCTGAGTCAACCTTGAGCCAGTCATGATCGAACTGCTGGCTGTTGACAGAATTAGCCAGCAATACTGATTCTAACCACTATGCCACTACGGCTCTTCAAAAAGGAACTCCTTTCATGATACCAGGCTCTAAACAAATCAGGAAAAACACATTAAGATTACTCTAGGCAAATTTCTTTACTGTTCCTCATGTATAGACAGAATCTTGCCAAACTAAAGCATGTTACCAGCTCTGACTGGATAGATGGGGAATGGGAGGATTTATATTCCTTGCAGACAGCTGGTCATTTGCAACCTTTTAGAGAGCCATTGAGGCCACTTGGAGGTTTACCTGTGTCCTCAGGTTCACATTGTTTTAGAGATGACCAGCTGTCTCCAAATGACCAACTGTTTGCAAGGAGTATAAATCCTTCCATTCTCCTCCATTCAGTCAGAGCTGAATAAGCTTCTTGAATGAGAAGCGAAATGTCGTCAAAGAAAAACCAGAAAGTCCAGTTGCCTCTTGAAAAAACACCTTTGGGGCAACCAAAGTTCAGGAGAGCTTTTGTCAACCAGCTCCGCTGGTGATCATCACTCTTTCAGATGAGTTGAAAGCTCATGTAGATGCCCCAAAATAGTCTGTGCAAAATCTAGCCAACACAATGGTTTCCCTGACTGCTTCTGATCTTATCTCTTTTGATTGCAGAAACGAAGAACTTACCCACAAACAAATCTTCAGACAAAAGGCTGTGACTCCATTTCTCTCATGTTCCACAACTGCAGACACGATATGAAATGACTTTCAAAAACAAGCTTTACTATAATTAATGATGGAACAAAATGGGCAGGGTGGCCCTTCAGATGGGTTGATAATTCTCTGAGTTTTCTTGTAAAAAGCCTGAAATCACAAACCCTGAGGATCAAATCTTGCTTCATGGTAAACAAGTAACTAAATAAAAAATAGTTGAGAAGTTTGCAGCACTTTAAAAATGTTTAATCGTAGCCCGAGGGTACAGCAGACGTTATATCTAAAGTTACTTTTTATTGGATTGCCTGTCTGGAAGAAAAATATAAATTTTCAAACTGCAATTAGTTTGGATTTTGGTTTTGTTTTGGAAGATGAGATACCAAGCTAACAGTTTATTTTTCAGAAATGAAGCCGCAAAAGGAGAGGTATGCTGTTACCAAAGATAGGAAGACAGAGAGAAGCAAAGTTTTATGATGAAAGAAATATCTATGTTGGATAGCAAATTGGGGAGCCAAGCTATACCTAAATTAGAAAACCACACTTGGAATACTGCATACTACATTCTATTCTATTCTATTCTATTCTATTCTATTCTATTCTATTCTATTCTATTCTATTCTGTTCTATTTTATACTACACTACTCTATTGTACTGTACTATACTGTACTGTACTCTATTCTACATCATCATCATCATCATTATTATTATTATTATTATTATTATTATTATTAGTAGTAGTAGTAGTAGTAGTAGTAGTAGTAGTAGTAATAGTAGTATTAGTATTATTGGAAAACTGTGGTCAGATAGCTTGATCAGGTACCTCTCCAAAGAACTGTTGATGGGATCACAGTCTCTCTTGGTTTGCTGAAGGCAAATTTTGTCTTCCTTGGAAGATCTTTTGCCTTGCTTGGAAGATGTGTGAAATGACCATCTCCTTATTCATATCTATTGGACAGTTAGAAGAGAGGAGAAGCTGTCTCTGAACTTCCTATGTTGGTCTGAATACCTGAAGCTAAGATCCTAATAATTTTATATCTCCTTCAAAACCTAAATGAAAATGGAGAGTAATACACATTCTCTCTAATTTTGGAAGCAATTCATGCTTACGGTCTAAAAATTGGAAGGCCAGTTTATAGGTTTATAAATAGCTAGAAGGAGAAGTAGACTTTGTGTGTGTGTCTGTCTGTCTGTCTGTGTTTCTGTGTGTGTCTGTGTGTGTGTTTCTGGGTGTGTGTGTGTGTGTGTGTGTGTGTGTGTGTGGTGAGTTGGCTGAAAGTAACCCTTGAAATTTCCAGGATGTTCATTGAACTTGGAAGAAACCAAATTCTACTTTAAACGTCGGCTCTGGCAACTTTTAAATGCTGGTATTGGATCGGATCTCCAGTGTCACCAGGTCAACTAATGCCCTAGCAGCTGCATTCACATGATGTGCAAAGGTTGGTTAATTTTAACTTTGTTTAGTATTTCATAATTTAGCCTAACTGAGTTTTTTTAAAACACAATAACAGAGTCGGCAGGGATCTCGGAGGTCTTCTAGCCGAACCCTCTACACAAACAGGAGACCCTATTCTGGGCAAATGGCTATCTAATCTTCAAGCCATTAGAAAACAGTGCCGACTTTCTTCTTTAAAAGTGAAATCAGAATGGGACAGGTCTTTCATGCTACAAGTTCATGGCCTCTGATTCAGATGTGGAAATTTGCGCTTCTGCATTTGGTTTCCTGCAGACGTTTGATCCAGACAGCAAAGAGCGAAACTGGCTCATTCCAAGGAGTTCCCAAAATAACTCATTCTTATAGGCAAGAATCTAATTTGGTTACATCATATTGGCTAGTTTTTTTTCTCCCCCTTTCTCAAGGGCATCTAGACAGGCCATCCTCAAATTATAACTGTTTGTTTTAACAACCTTCTGAAGTTACAACGGCATGGAAAGAAGTCACTTGCAACAAAGGGTGGGATTCTACCAGTGTAACAACCGGCAGCATTTTAAAATGCCCATTTTCAGATCCAATACTTACCTTGTACTGCAGCCCCTGTGGATAAATCTTCTGAGCCGCAGTAATCCATGGAGCTGATAACCCTGGAAATAAAGGACAGAAAAGAACAGGGGCAGGTGGGCAAGGCCAAATCATTGCCTCAATTACCCGTTTGCTCAAACCGGGCTGAA
Source organism: Pseudonaja textilis (assembly GCF_049901715.1). NCBI lineage: Eukaryota > Metazoa > Chordata > Lepidosauria > Squamata > Elapidae > Pseudonaja > Pseudonaja textilis. The sequence goes on from NC_142000.1 coordinate 17,640,726, forward strand.
CCGGTAGAATTCCTGCTTGCAACCGGTCTTCATACTTTGTTGTGGTTCACTGGCAGCAAGTACGGACAGCTGAGGTCTCAGAGAGACATAGATGAGGGGCCTGCGTGTGAAACAGGGATGGGTCCAGGACCATCAAGGAGTGGAATGCTGCCTTTGGAGATTGTGGAGGCTGGAAGCAGTGATGAAGAGAGGCCCGAGGAGCCTGTGCCCTGTGCGTGTGCGTGCAGGGTTGCTCGAAGGATAGAGCAGCTGCAGCAGCACGGGAGACTCGGGAGTAAGGCTGCAAAGTAATGGCCCCTTCCTGATGAGATAAAAGCCAGCTGAGAAACCGGAGTTCTTTGCAGGAAGCAAAGAAGTTTTTGCATTCAAGCCTTGGGGACATTCAGAATATCTTGGTTGGTATTTGGAGACTCTTTGTGTTTGAAATATTTTTTAGTCACTTTATTTAGTGTTCTTGGCAGACTTGCACAACTTTGGCAAGGCTCTTTCTTATCAGAGACAATTAGTTTGAAACTGCCTTTTAACCGGGAAGGAATGGAATTCGTAAAGAATCATTAAAAGGTTTTGCTGTTACCTCTGTTTTGTGTTTGTTTCCTTGGACCAAGGTTTGGGCCAGAACATACTTACGGTTCCTGGAGCATCCCAGCAGCCACAAGGTCAAAATTCAGCTGCTTGGCCACCGGTAAGTATTTATGACGGTTGCAATATGATCGCCATATGAAACTTTTCAGTTGGCGTCGGAGACATAAAGGCAATAGGGGAAGCCAGATTCGTTTAACAACCAAATTGCTCTCAGCATTCCAAGTAAAGTACCCATGGAAAGCAGAGCTCTGAGGCAGGTAAATTCCTCAAGGAATGATTTATTGGATCCATCATATTGGCACGACTGATAAAAACTGACTCTGAAAGTTTCCGCGGTTTCCACCAGATTAAAAAGTGAACGTTTTCCCCTTCCCCGAAATCATCAGTCATATGGTCCAGTCAAGGGACTGGCCAGTTGCTTGGTTACTTCGCTTGCCCTCTCCCAACCATCTGTTGGAATGACCTTGTTCCCACAGGAAAACTTTGTGTTTTGACTAGAAACCCCCAGCTATCTATCTCCCCCCTCCCTTCTTCTTCCTTGAGGCAACCCTGAAGCCTCGAAGATGGTCTCAGCCAGGTTTGCTTCAGGGTTGACAGTCGGACCCCCTTAACTGATGAGAAGCTCCTGGAAAAGAAAAGAAACCACAGAGAGGTGAATCAATGCTCAAATTAACCTCCTCCCCTGGAAGTCCCTTTGGTTTTTGAGGGTATTTATCATAGAACTGTTTGATCAGCCTGTCTGCCTTTACTTTCCAGCTCTTTACCCAAGTAATCATGCAATACATTTAACAACTGCTTGATCCACTTAACAACAGTGGCCAAAAGGCAGTGAAATTGAGGGCAACTTCACTTCTTGCTTAGCAACAGTAATCCTGGTCCCAGTTCTGTTTGTAAGTTGAAGGCTGTATGCATGTAGCTGATTCATTCATGCAAAACCTGATTTCTGGAGATGGTGCAGAGCAGTTTTAAATTTACAAGAAAGGTGGCCCCCAACTTTCAAAGCTGTCCTTTTTCCCAATCGCTGGACAATTTATTTCCCCCTTGTTGATTTTCATGTACAACTGCATCGTCAGCAAAATCTCTTTCCGTGTATTGCAATGCTTGATTGAAGCTTCTCTCTCCCTCTCCCTCTCCCTCTCCCTCTCCTTCTCCCTCTCCTTCTCCCTCTCCCTCTCCTTCTCCCTCTCCCTCTCCCTCTCTCTCCCCCCCCCCACAGACACACACACACAAAACCAGGATTCCGAGATTCATTAAATCTAATTTATTGCATGTGTAATTAGGCACCTCTTAGCTGAACTCAGTTCTCCAGAGATAATAATACTTGGAATGTATATGGATGTCTTTCATCTTCAAAGTGCTTTACAAACATTAGCTAATTAACAACATAATGAGACATGAAAGGCCAGTGTCGTTACCCACCAGGCTGTCTAACCCTTGTATAATTCAGAATTTGATGTTTGGAAATGTAGTAAGGACATCCATTGTGGGGTTTTTTTACAGGGTCCTTTCCCCCTCATTTTAAGCCAAAAGAAAAGAAAATGCTTACTGTTAGAATGTAACTAATTCATAAGAAGTGGCTGGGAAACCGTGGAAAGCCTCTTTCTGATTCGACTGGAGGAGAAGATCTTTGAAAGCGCTTGAAAGAGCAGATTTGACCTCAATAGTTTAGGGAGAAGGTTGACTCCGTCCAATGATATTGGGTGTCTTTCATGGATCACCGGAGATGTCTATTGATAGCTACATTGGTGTTCTCTGAGCTTGGTTGTTTTCTTGCAGATGTTCCCTTTGGGTCGCATGGCCATGGGGATGCTACAATGGTTGTAAGTGTGAAAAAATGGTCATAAGTCACTTAAGTAATCTGCAGGTCTCAGCTTTGATCCTTATCTAGGCAAAGAACTAAGGAACGCATGTAGGTATCAGTAAAGGAGAACAGTTGTAGCTCAGGGTTGATATGGGTGGCCCTTGGTGGTCTCTGACCTTGGTTGTTTTCTGAGCTTGGTTGAGCTTGGTTGGTTGGTTGCAGATGTTTCATTACCCAAATTAGGTAACTTCATAGGTGCTAGTGATGAAGCAGTAACTAGCACTGATGAACATCTGTGGACATTCTCAGTCAACGAGGTCATGGCTGTGCCAAAGGTCCTTTGTCAAGAGGCAACTGAATGTTCATTGTTTTTTTTCCCTTAAAGACATTTTGCTTCTCATCCAAGAAGCTTCTTCAGTTCAGAAATGAAACATCTTCAAGGGAAAAGAAAGTCCAGTTGCCTCTTGAAAGAGCATTTTTGGGACAACCATGACCTGGATGACAGATTCTACATACGAAGAGATTCTAAAACATATGAAGAACGGTTACAGGAATTGGGCCTGGCTAGTCTAGGGAAGAGAAGGACCAGGGGAAACGTGATAACATCTTCCAATATTTGAGGGGCTGCCACAGACAGGAGGAAGGGGTCAAGCTATTTTCTAAAGCGCCTGTAGGCCAGACAAGGAATAATGGATGGAAACTGAACAAGAAGAGATTTAACCTGGAAATAAGGAGAAACTTCTGACAGTGAGAATAATCAACCAGTGGAACAGACGTTGCCCTCAGAAGTTGTGGGAGCATCATCACTTGAGACTTTCAAGAAGAGATTGGACTGCCATCTGTCAGAAATGATGTAGGGTCTCCTGCTTGGGTGAGGGGTTGGACTAGATGACCCACGAGGTTCCTTCCATCCCTGATTATCTGTTATCTGTTTAAAGTCAATGGAGAAACCAGATTCATTTAACAATCACGTTACTAACTGCAGTGATTCTTTTAATAACAGCAGCAAGAAAGGTTATAAAATGGGGCAAAAATTCACTGAACAAATGTTTCACTTAGCAACAGAAATGTGGGGCTCTATTGTGGTCATAAGTCAAGCACTACCTATATGATTTAACACCTCTCTGTTACTTACACTGATTCATCTGAGTAGTTTTTTTTTTAAAGGGCATGGAATTTTGAACCTGCTCTGAGTTTGCTTGAATGAACCCAAGGTTGGAGCAGAATAAATATTATTGGCTAAAATTTGAATTTGCTTGCTTTTTCTTCTACGTTAGCCACATGACAAGAAGTACAGAAATAGCAGTTACATCTAACGAGACATGTAAATTGGATTATAGGAAGGGTTTTAATGTCTCTTATGCTAATTTCGCAACTCTTCTTACTCCATTCAACTGTTCATTTCCCTTTTTATGAAAACTTAAAAGTAGCCTTTGAATGAAAAGTTTTGTTTTGCTTTTTTTTAAAAAGAGCATCGCTATTACTCACCCGGAATCTATGCAGCTTTTCCAAGTTGAAAACTGAGAAGTACGAGGACTTAAGTAAATATTTTAGGAAATGTTGCCAAACTGTTATGATTTATAGAATCTTCTCATAAACCAAAGCTGCAATTTACGCAACGTGTGACTAACTCTAATTAAACCATGGGATCTTGCCGTTCATAAGATCTTCATGTTTTGTTCAGGAATGATTGTGACAACGAACTTTTGCACAAGTCCAACGTTGTCTCTGCTGACTCAGTACCTTCCAAGTTGATGAACTGCAGTTCCTGTGTGGGCAAGGGATGGTGGGATTTGTAGTTCAACAAATCTGGGAAGAATGAGGTCAAGAGAAGATTCTTTTAGGGCAAGGGAAAGAAACAGTTTTTTTTAACCTAACGGCCTGTTGTTGCACACTGAAAAGATCACCCTGACTTCATTCATTTCTATAGGATAGTCCTCACTGAGTGACTGTCTCCTTTAGCATCGTATGAAGGTGATGAACGGTGGCCAATCCTCCCATTTTTGACCTTTGCAGGACTGTAAAGTACAGGCAGAATGGTGGAAGGAGAAGAAGAGTTATGATCCACCTGCTCAATCAAAACTGAAAAATGGTAGCTATAACTGTGACATCCTTGGTAATATTCAATCAACCTTTAATATTTTCACTCGTTACAGTATAACAAGCTGCCTGATATAAGTCTCAATATTTCTCTTAAAGAACGGAAGGGAGGAACTCATAGAGATGGACAAGAAGAATTCCAAGTTCCCTTCCGACTCTGATATTCTGTCACGGACAGAAGGAAAGCAACATTTTGGGTTTCATGTTCAGCTTCATCCAACATGGTCAGTTGTTTCCCCCTTATCCAATCAATTGTGGAAGGTTCTGCATCCTAAAATACTAGAAAGAGGGCAGAGAAGAGCAACAACAATGATTAGGGGACTGGAGGCTAAAACATATGAAGAACGGTTGCAGGAAGTTGGTTTGTTTAGCCTAACCAAGAGAAGGACTAGGGGAGACATGGTAGCAATTTTTCCAATATTTGAGGGGCTGCCACAAAGAAGGGATGGTCAACCAGGGATGGGATTCTACCGGTTCTGTCCGGCTCCGAAGAGCAGCAGACATTGAACTGGTTCTGTGTCTGCTTCTGTTTTGGCCCACCTGCCTGCCCGGGCTCTTACCTGTCCTTTATTTTCTGCTTTTTCAACCTCAGCTGCTTTGCACGGCACGGCTGCATTTGAAAAACCAGGAAAGAAGTGCTTTTTCAAACACTGCGCATCCGCGCACAGCGCTGCTCAGCTGTCTGGGCAGCTCAGCAGTTTGTTAATTGCGTGTGCGCAGAGCACGCATCAGACATGCATGCACACAAACCATGCGTGCGTGCATGACACGTAGCCACCAAACCGGTAGTTACACCAGTCAGATCTCACCCCTGGGGTCAACCTATTCTCCAAAGCAACTGAAGTCAGGATAATAAACTAATCAAGGAGAGAACCAACCTAGAACTAAAAAGAAATTTCCTGACCTTCAGAACAATTAATCAGTGGAACCACTTGCCTCCGGAAGTTGTGGGAGCAACCACAATAGAATGCTCCAACCCTGAAGGTTTTTTAAGAAGAGACTGGACAACTGATTGTCCAGAATGGTATAGGGTCTCCTTCTTGAGCAAAAGATTGGACTAGAAGACCTCCAAGGTCCCTTCCAACTCTGTTATTCCGTTATCCTTCTACAACAGCGAAATATTCTAGAAAGGAAAGAAGATTGGTAGCTTCTTTGGTTTCACCTGCAATGTTCCACCGATGGAATTATACCTGGACGTGGTCCAGCTTGAATTAGAATTCTTTATAGATTTCAGAGAAACCCAACCACACCAAGGGACCTCTTACGATACTTAAAAGAAAAGATAGGAAATGAGGACTTTCTGTGGCTGCTGCAGAGATATTGGTGGTGAATAATGAAAATCAGGGTGAGATGTAGTCCCCCCCACATGGAGAAGAAATATGCTTGTCATCCAAGTAGGAAATGGTTTATGTCTGAGTAATAATGTGGTTTATGGTTTTTCTTGTAATGCATTGCCCAAAGTTTAATCTCCCATCATTTATCAGCGTTTTCTATTGTGTTGTACTAATGGATCTCTTTAGCACAAGCCATGGAAAAGGCTGCAATTCAACAAAATGCTGTTTATCTTTCTTCGGTCCCTTTGGAAGAATGATGGGAAACCACAAAACCTTAGCAAGAATAGCAAAGATCAAAAGCCACCCACAGGGGTATCTCATTCCAATCAGAAACTCTCTTAAGAAAGTCTATCAAAACTTCCTTTATTTTGGGGGGGGTAGAAGGATAATAATGTGAGTCCCTGCAGATTTTACTAAGCTAGTTGTTGCCAACTGTAGGGGGCGCTGTAGTTTAAGGCCATTGAGCCAGCACCATCTGAAGATATTTCCGTGGTCATGTGGCCAGCATGATGTCATGGAGCACTGTGTTGTGGTTAGCCAGCAGCAGGTGCGGACGGCTGAGGGGAGCGAGGACTCAGATGAGGGGCCGGGACCATTAGGGAGTGGATTGCTGCCTTCAGAGATTGTGGGGGCTGGCAGCAGTGATGAGGAGGTTCCCAAGGAGCCTGTGCTAAGTGCGCGTGCACGCAGGATTGCTCATAGGAAAGAGCAGCTGCAGCTGCATGGAGCAACTCGGGAGTAAGGCTGCAAGGTAATGGCCCCTCCTCCAAGAAGATAAGAGCCAGCTGTGAATTGGACGTTCTTTGCAGAAGGCAAAGACATTTTGAAACTCCAGCCTCGTGGACATTCCAGTATCCTGAGTTTGTGTTTGAAGATTCTTACGTTGCAAATTATTTCTGGTCTGTTCTCTTTTGGCACACACTGTTACCTTCCCACCGAAGTGGTACTTATTTATCTACTTGCATGCTTTTGAACTGCTAGGTGGGAAGGAGCTGAAGCCACGAAGAGGAGCTCATCCTATGATGCGGTGCCCAGGTCTCAAACCCAGCTTTCCAGCTGACAAGCTCACCTGAGCCATCACACCCTCTGTAGGTATAATAATATGAATGACCTTGTGAGAATGGGTGAAGAAATCTGGTCCTGAATCAGAAAAGCAAATCAGGAATGGGACTTAAGAAATAAATGGACAACTTAAGTCAAAATATGCCAAACTTAGTAAGAAACCTTTAATTATTTTTCTAGTCTAGAAGAGCCAGCTGCCATGTTGGGAAGATCGAATCCAAAATCTGTGAATATCTTCTTTCCCAGGAAGATTCTTGAAATAGCAGCACAGGAGAAGTTAATATAAATATTAATGCATTATTGTTTATTGTGTATGAAGTTAAACCATAACTGCTCTCTGTTTGCTGAGAATATTTTTCCCAAGGGACATTTTCCCCCCTCAGGCCTCTCTTGTTGATGACTCTCAGCCCATAAAATATTTGTTTCAAACACACAAAGCTCTTACTGGGCAGAGAATATATTCATATAATATATTAAGTGTATTTGTTAACCGAACCAGAGTATCATAGGTGAAGAATATATAGTTACCATAAAATGCACTACATGGCCATCTCTTTATCTAAATTTATCTAAATTCCTGGCAATTCTTGCTCGTTAATTTCTTGCTCGCTTTCAAAACAAAACAAAATAAAATAAATCCAAAATATAAATGAGATAAATATATAAGAAGATAAATATAGAATCCACACATACACACAAATAAATGATTTTAGAAACAATTTAGGGGAAAGATCAGCAAAAGAAATCTTAAGGACTCAATAACTCAAACAAAATTAAACACGGTTTACTTTTCATTTGTTTCAAATCTTTCTTTCAAAAGTTGTCACTCCAGTTTGGAATTAAATTCTGTACTATATTTTTTTAAATGGTATATAATAATGAAGAAAAAAATGAGAAGAAGCAAGTTTAGGCTCTTTTACTGTACAGGAGATGATTATTAAGATAAATACTATGTAAAAGAATCTGGAGTTAATTATATTCCATATAATCAGACATGGGTTGACTTGTAATTTATTGCCCCCTAATTTGCATTTATTATCAAAGATAATCCATTTTCAGGAAGTGCAAAATAACATGATGTAAGCAGTGATCAAGAAGGCATGCTTTTAGCCAACTTCAAAACTATGTTCCAGTCTTTTCAAAACCAATTATATACAATTTCAGGAAATAATATACCAAAGGCAGTCAGGCAACTTATAATTGGGAGGAGGAGAAAGAAGAAGAAGAAGAAGAAGAAGAGGAAGAAGAAGAAGAAGAAGAAGAAGAAGAAGAAGAAGAAGAAGAAGAAGAAGAAGAAGAAGAAGAAGAAGAAGAAGAAGAAGAAGAAGAAGAAGAAGAAGAAGAAGAAGAAGAAGAAGAAGAAGAAGAAGAAGAAGAAGAAAAAGAGGAGGAGGAGGAGGAGGAGGAGGAGGAGGAGGAGGAGGAGGAGGAGGGCTGGAGAATGAATGTACCAATTTCTGATAGCTTCTCTTCACTTGACATCTTCCCAGCCAACTGATAGATGGAAAGAAAAGGAGGAGGAGGAAGAGGAAGAAAAGGAAGAAGAGGACAAGGAGGAGGAGGAAGAAGAAGAGGAAGAAGAGGACAAAGAGGAGGAGGAAGAAGAAGAAATAATATATTCTTTATTTATATTCTGAGGGAACGTAAATGTTCTTTTTCTTTTCCTTCAATCCTTACGTTCTCATAGCTGAAAGAATGCAGTCAGCTTTGCTTTGAATTAAGATTAAAGACAGCTAATTCATCTCTGTAAAATCCCAAGGGATGCTGTTCTCTTGAATGCCTATAAGTTGGATTTAGCATGCAAAGTACGAGCATTGTTCTTTTGGAGAGGATCAAGATCAGAACAAGGAACATTCTGGTGACAGAGCAGTTCCTTGTCACCTTCCCTTCAGTGCATGGAATTTCCCTGCTGCCATTTTAAAGGCAGGTCCCCTTTCTTTCAGGAAGCACTACCTGGATGGAGATATAGAAGGAACTGTGGTGGCGATAAAGGTGCTGAAGAGGATGGACCGGTTTGAATGAACCTCTGAAGAGAAGATTGAGATTTGCTCAAGGAATTCAGAATTCAGATTTGGGCTCTGCTGAAATTCAGTCAAGGAATAAAACAGAAGAGAAAAGAACCTTCCACCCGTTTCTTCTTGCCCTATCTTCAGGTGCTTTGGAAAATTGGTCAACCCTCTCTCCTCTATCAACAGCCCCTCAAGCCCTGGAAGACTGAATAACAGAATAACAGAATTGGAAGGGACCTTGAAGGTCCTAGTCCAACTCTGCTCAGTCAGGAAATCCTGTACCATTTCAGACAAATGGCTGTCCAATCTCTTCTTAAAAACCTCCAGCGTTGGCGCATCCACAACTTCTGGAGGCAAGTTGTTCTACTCATGAATGGTTCTGTCATGAAATTTCTCCTTAGTGCTAGGTTGGTTGAACACTGCTCTTGTGTCACCCCTAGTCTTTCTTTTCAATAAACTAGACATACCCCATTCCTGCAACCTTTCTTCATATGTTTTCGCCTCCGGTCCCTCAATGACATCACCCCTGATTGACAGTCTAGTACAGGGGTCTTCAAACTTGACAGCTTTAAGACTGGTGGACTTCAACTCCCAGAATTCCACCTCCAGTCATGTTAGCTCAGGAATTCTGGGAGTTGAAGTCCACAAGTCTTAAACTCGCCAAGTTTGAAGGTCCTTGGTCTAGTATCTAATTTAAAACTAAATTTAAAACAAAGTAGATACCCGTAGTTGAAGTCTAGTCTCAGCAGGGTTTTCTTTGGCAATCAATCACAGTTCCATATCTTCTATTCAGTGGGAAATCACCCATTTCAGTCCTTCCCTTTTAACAATCCTGGGGACAATTTGGGAATATTTGAAAGAGGCACAAACAACTGAATGACTTATTCCAGAAAGGGACAGTTGGCACTCCACAGGGATCATCTTAGACCTCTTCAATTGGAATTAGATCCTCAAAACTCAGAGTAGATCTTTCAATTCCCAACCCTGCCCCCCAAACTTCAAGCTTGTTGTTTAGCCACTGCTGTGCTGGTTTAAGGTTAATGTTTTACTACTTGGTCAGAACACCAGTTTCCTATTACTGTTTTTGGGTTTGTGTGTGTGAGAGAGAGAAAGAGAGAGAGAAGGGGGGAGGAGGGGAGAGAGGGAGGGAGAGAGAGAGAGAGAGAGAGAGAGAGAGAGAGAGAGAGAGAGAGAGCTTTGCCCATGATTCATTCCAATGGCTTTTGACTAGCATTCCTTCTTCCAATGTTAAATCACGGCAAAAAATGTTGTAAATGCAAGATACACACACACACACTCACACTCACAATTTTGTTAATGTGTAACAAGGCCATTTCATGAATACATTTCATTTCTCACCATTGAGGTCACTGAGCTTTTATTGTGGCCAGCTGCTCACTCACTACCTTGGCTCTCAATGCCTTTTCCAAAATCAATAAGTGATCAAGTAACCATCCCTGGATGACTTAAGGATCACATCTTACTTGACTTTTTGGGGCTGTGTGGCGTCCATAATCTTTAGAGCAAGCCCAGATGTTGGTGATAAAAAGATTCACATTTTACAAGCCAAGTTATTGGTGCAGGAATGAGGAGACAAAAAATCTGTAAGTAGAGACGTCAGGGGAAAAGAATTGGCTTTTGCATGAATAATATCTACCTCACAATTTGTGGTTTCTCTTCGGATCTTGCCGATTTTACTTTAATTCAACCATAAATTCAATATCCACAGTGGTTCACAGTTCAAAACTGCTCCTAAATTTGCTTTGAATTTACTACAAGATTTTTCCAGAACATCTGATCTCAACAGCAACATCCTACAACTATGTCCTCTAGGACTTTACCTGTGGAATTGGGCCTCTGAGTGATGTTTCCTCAAAATTAAACTCCTTGCACATGGTGTGGGAAAAAATTGATTCTACTTCTTCCCCCTCTGTAGGAAAGCTTTGAATGAAAATAGGCAATAGGGCAGTTCTGCTTGAAATAATGGTGCAGGTGTAAATTTCAGTGGGAAACCAGTTCAGGAAAATGTCAGACACCTCGTTGAAGATGAGTACTGAACACTTGCTTGGAAATATAGTTGGGAATTCAAAGGACTGGAATGGAACTTGAGCTTTCAGGATTTTTCCCTTCCCTTCCCTATGTTTCAACTTATTGTTGGCACCATCAACTGGCATTGGACTATGCAAACCTTTGGAAAAATGATGAATGTGAAATTTTCTTTCTTCTTTCTTCCTTCTCTTTTTTATTAGAAGTTAGAATGCCAAGAAATTAGGAATTTGCCTTAATGTAACTATGGTAAAGGAGAAATTCACTGATTTTAGACCCAAGATATACCATATTCCAATGGACTTTCATTTCATTCCCTTATTTATTCTCTTAAAAGTTAAGTCCTCTTGGCACGCACCTCCTTGGTAGGATGTTATATTTGGACAATCTGCTGAAATAATCAAGCAATGATCTCTCCTTGTTTTCCTTCATTCATAAGACTGCAAGTGAATTTATTCCACCTTGATTTCAGATGAGCTTAGTCAAAAGACCTAACAGCATTATGAAAGTGCTTCTTCGTTTCAATAAAGACATTTTTCAAGTCCAGTAATGGAAGGGTGAGAAAAGAGCCCCAGAGAGGAATCTATGAACACGAGAGAACGGCAAAGGTAGTAGCCTAATTCTCTTTGTTATCAAGTAAAATGACTTCACAAATATGACAATAAATCACTGTGGAAATCAATCCGAGCGGAGGCAACTGCTGCTGGCTGATAATGCATCAATCAATATTTAATGTTTACACTTTAATTAATCCACACGTAGGAAGCATTCTTTCAGTGACACAAAAAAGGGACCAGAAATAAAACACCTTTGATATCAAACAGGGGGTGACTGCTGGCCTATCTGTTAAACCTTGATTGGGCTTTCAATTGATCATTTCACACACACACACACATACACACACACACACCTCCTCCCCTTCCCCAGTTATACAGGCACACAATGTCGCATTTGGTTAGACAATAAACATAGGGCAGGTTCCAGAGGAAAACAAAGAGAAAAAGAAAGAAAGACAAAGAAAGGAGTTTTCAAAAATGTGGCTTTGGGTTCTTGCAAGTTTTTCAAAACAAAAGGAAATGTCATTCTGAGAAAGACATTGTTTATGGAGGGAGAAGAATGGAGAAGAAGAATGGGGGGGGGGGGAGAATCTATTTTCCTGGACATTTTCTTCTTTCGAAAAAGAGAGCTCTGTTTTTCTACTTTATGAAGCGAACAAAGACATTGATTTGTCTCCATCATCATCATCATCGTCATAACCAGGAGGAGAAAAGAAAAAAGGAAGGAGGGAACGAAAGAAGGAAGGAAGGAAAACATTTTTGCCACAACACCGGATGAAATCAAAGAATGGAAAGTTGAAATAAGCAGATATGGACAGTTGTGATCATAATAGTATACCTAATATTTCATCTGCCTGTTCAATTGTCACTATAGGGGGATACTCAGATTTTTCATTCATCAACTTCTGGAGGTTTGGGGGTTTTCCAACTCTGCACTTGAAATCCAAACCATTTAATACCAATTACTGTTCAACTGTAGGATCCTTGGTGCTCTCTGAGCTTGGTGGCTTTCTTGCAGATGTTTCATTATTATCAACTGTATAACATCATCAGCTGCTGAAATAGTTGGATAATGAAATGGCTTCAAGAAAACAGCCAAGCTCAGAAATCTACCAGAACTCCACAATTCAAGCCTGAGCTTCAAATATTCTCTTCTATTGGTACTCTTGAACTCTTGGGAGAAATCGTATAGAAACAGTTCATATTTCTTTACTTGCCTTCTGTAAATTCCTCTTTTGGAATATTTGAGCATCTTCTAGATCTCTGTGTTAGCAAACTAAATTTTTTATGACTGTCCTTCATAATCTATGCCAGCTTTTTTTCTGATGAAAAGGTAGGGAGTGGTAATTGAAAACACAACAACATTTCTGAGAGGTGAAATCAATCCTTTTTGGAAACTAAGCGACAGTGGGGAAAGGTTATTATTGTTGGTATTGTTACTGAATACTTAACACTGTTCGGAAATTGGTACTTGTCAGAGACAAACTGAAAGTACCTAATGAAATTATTATATCACCTCACTAAAGCTCAGATGTTAGCTGTAGGCGATAGAAGCTATAAACATTCCAGAATAGGAACAATAGGCCTGAGAAACATGGAAATAACTGCCAACTTTCTCACTGTAAAGGCAGTTATTTTAGTTTAAATGAGGGCTGCATTTTTATTTTGATTTGCTGAGGTGGGAAGGAGAAAGAGAGATGGAACTGGGTATGTCTCGTTTAATGAAAAGAAGGACTGGGGGTGACATGATAGCAGTGTTCCAATATCTCAGGAGATGCCAAAAGAAGAGGGAATCAAGCTATTCTTCAAAACACTAGAAGGCAGAACAAACCAAGATAGAAGCTAGTAAAAGAGGACCAGGAGTATGGATAATTGTCTGAAAGTTTTTAAGGAGAGATTGGATAACCATTTGTCTGAAGTGGAGTAGAGTTTCCTGCCTAAACAGGGGGTTGGACTAGAAGGCCTTCAAGGTCCCTTCCAACTCTGTTATTCTGTTCTGTTTTGAATTTATTGAAATAAAAGTAAGATGGCTCCTAAAAATCTTGAAAAGACAATGTAATAAAATCAGCGTGTGTGGTGCTGGGGACAATATAATTAAACTGTTTTTCTACTCTGCCAGTTTTAGGTAGGTTTTTTTTAAACACACACACACACACACACACACACCACAGTCCAATAATCTAGACAGTGGGACTTTTAAAAAATTACAACTCTGCTTTATCCTATATTAAATAGTATATTTACTTGGCTCATAAATCAGGATCCCAAAGAGATTTATTATTAATAAAACTTAGGATCCTGCTGATTAATGGACGAGAATCATGAACATTGGGCGGCCTTATCCAATGTAATGTTTTTCCACTTCAGAAATATAGAGGAGGAACATTTTGGACCAAAATAGGTGAGATCTGCTTCAGATTTGGAATATTTTATGGAATATCGACTTTCTTGCTACATTTACTACGTCAATTTCCCCCGAATGAGAGACTTCTGAATCAGCTGGGTTTAACAATTCCTATATGGGTAGGTCTCAACTTGTGACCATAACGGATATCCAACATTTCCGATGCTAAGCGAGCCATTTGTTAAGTGAGTTTGACGACTTATAGCAATAGCACTTACAAGCATTTTATCAGAGAAAAGGCTAAGACGGTTGCTCTCCTCTCCTTGGTATTATTATTTTTTGGTTTTAAATTGCAGGTTCCCTGAAGAAGAGAGAAGGCAAAAGTTGCTCTCAGGCCACGTTGTGTTCAACGAGCTTGATTTCTGGCAGGGAGAAAAAGCAACAATAAAACAAAACTCAGCAACCTGCTCGCCACATTAATAATACGCCTGCCAGATCCAAAACTGTTAATCGATTGCCTTGGCTGAACGCTGTTTATTAATAGTGCTTCCTACTCTATCTGGAGACATTCGAAACTCCAAACAACTTTGGCTATTTATTAACAAAGCACCGTGAAACCGTAACCCCATAAAGATAATAAACTTCCCCTCCTCCCCCCCTTTTTTTGCTTTGTAATGGCAACAAAGGAAAAAAGGCATTCTCATTACTTATTAAGATGTGCTACATCCTTTGTATATTGAGTTTCTTCATAGACTTTGAACTCTTATCCCTCCTCATTCTATTTCGGAGACAAACATCAAAGCAGCGTGATCTTAACGAAGCTTCTGACGAGTGGAGGCCTTTCAAAGAATATTAATGCCCTATTGAAGAGCAAAAGCTAAGAAGGAGATGTAATCCCCTAAAGAGCTGGTCTTGAGAGTCTTAACAATATAGGAGCGGTAGTATGCATGCTTGATAGATCAGAGCTGTTGTTGTTGTTGGGGTAGCTGTTAATGTGCATGCTTTGGTGAAAGAGAGAGGGCCTGGCGTAACAAGCATGGGAATAGCAGGTCCACCATGCAGATTCGAGCATGCAGATGGACAATAGGAATTTGTTGGCAATCCTGAGCCAGCCAAGATTTCGTGTAACCGGAAATCAAACATGTCGGCAAGTTGCTCCTACAAGGGTGTAAGAACTTCAATTAGGAATGTTATGAAGCTCAAGCATTCCGTTCCAGACTTGGGTTCTTTGCACTTTTCTTATATGGATCCATCTTACTCATTTGTGATTTTTAGACTCGCTCTTTTTCATCAATCCCAGGATTACAACTCAACGGTGGAGGATAGGCCTGCAATCCTGGGAGCCGATGCAAACTGGGATACATGAGGACTCTTAAACATCCCAAAGCATCTCCACAGATATGGGCAAGGAAGGTTTTTTTTTTTTACCTATGTTGCAAAAATGTTCCACGGTGAATTATTTTAAAATAGGTGAAGGAAGAAGAAGAAGAAGAAGAAGAAGAAGAAGAAGAAGAAGAAGAAGAAGAAGAAGAAGAAGAAGAAGAAGAAGGAGAAGGAGGAGGAGGAGGAGGAGGAGGAGGAGGAGGAGGAGGAGGAGGAGGAGGAGGAGGAGGAGGAGGAGGAGGAGGAGAAGAAGAAGAAGAAGAAGAAGAAGAAGAAGAAGAAGAAGAAGAAGAAGAAGAAGAAGAAGAAGAAGAAGAAGAAGAAGAAGAAGAAGAAGAAGAAGAAGAAGAAGAAGAAGAAGAAGGAGGAGGAGGAGGAGGACATATGAATCATTTTCCAGTTGACGTGGTCACATCTAAAGATCTCATGGGTGTAGTTAAGCAGGTGCCGACATTTCTCCCATTACAAGAAATTGCACCTTCCTCCTCTTAAGCTTTTATTACTGAGTATGTTATCTTGTGGCAAAGGAAGGGGAGAACAAGAGGGAGGGGGGAAGCCTTTAGGAGCTGAATTGTGCTGTCAGTTTTCCACATCTTGAAAGCTCTTTTGAGTCAGTCAGAAAGACTGATGTGTCAGAAGGCTATCAATCACAGCCTCGTTTTGTTTTCTGCCATCGGAAACAAAGTGTGTCAACGTGGCCTTGAATAAAAATGTCTTCATTTCATTAAGGTGGTACTCATGGCTGCCCAAATGTCTGGAGAGAAAATAAGAAGAAGCCCCCCCTCCCCCATTCGTATTTCCTGCAGCGTTGTCTTTCAGATGGATGGTTCAGCTCTGATTGCTATCAAGGTTGGTCAGTTGACTTCTTCACACCTGCGGGATGAATGAATTGGAAGCAGTGCACCCCAAATTGATGGCCAACAGGAGAAAAGAGGAGGATGGATTTATGGGCCATTTCATGGTGAACAGGGGATAATCTAGTCCTACATTTAAGGCTCCACTAATGTATAACTTTCCTTTAAAGTTAATCTGAAGTCATTGGGGTGGTATCAACTTTCTTATAACCATCCTACTTTAATCTTACTTCAAGTTTCAACTTGTGATATAACTCTCCTTTATATGAAAATTAGGCACCCCTCTTTCAAGCAACTAGAGGTGTCCACCTTGGTGAAAATCTATGGAGTTATGAGTGAGGACTCTCCCACTTCCTACTAGAACATTTTTGCTGCCATTCTAGGTTTAACATCATGTTAGGATCCTATTTAGATAGCCACAGGTATTGTGTCAATTTGAACTTGTTGATGGAGCTGGCAACATTAGCATACAGTAGCAAAGCCAGAGGAGTCAACTGTCTTGGGACCACACAGGCCTCGATCTCAAAATCCCCATGATTCCACAACTTCATTAGAAGCAACAAGAACAAAGTACTAGCTTGGTTCCCAAAGGATGGCCCTGTGGGTGTCAACCGACAAGCCCCATTCAACCTTCTTACACCAAAACAGTATCCCAACAGTGAAATCAAATTCCAATCAAAGATTGACCCAAATATGAGCAGTGTAACCAGAAGGTGATTGGATAAGACAATTGAACTGAGTGCTGGGAAAATGGAGGCTAGGATGAAATTTGGGGTGGAATTCCAAGTTCAAAAATGCTGTTGCTTGCTGTTTCTAAAAATTGAGCTTTTTGGGTGCCCGGGGAAGAAAACGTGCAATGCCGTGGTCAGGAAAAACAATGCCCAGGGAGGCAAAATATTTTTGAACCCAAATGCAAAAAATGGATGTTAGGATGAGATTCTGGCTGGAATTCCATGCTTACAAATGGTGTTGCTTGCTTTTAAAAAAAAAATGAGCCTTTTTTGTGCCCAGGACGAAAACACATGATCAGGAAGACCAATGCCCAGGGAGGCAAAAAATGTTTGAACCCAAATACAAAAACATATGCCAGGATGAGATTCAGTGTGGAAATCCATGCTTACAAATGGTGTTGCTTGCTGTTTTTTTTTTTAAAAAAAAACAAGCCTTTTTGGTGCCTGGGCACTAGTTTTCCTGACTGCGGCATTATGTGTTTTTTTCCCCAGGTACAAAAAAGGCTCAATTTTTAAAAACAGTAAACAACACCATTTTTAAGCATGGAAATCTACTTCGAATCTCATCCTGGCATCAGTTTTTGCGTTTGGGTTCAAAACATTTTTTGCCTCCCCGGTCATCGGTTTACTGCTCCTCCAAGGGAACCAAAGGACTTTTAATCATGAGTTCTCAGAGCTACACCCCACACTCAACCGTTGGCCAACCAAGGATGACTTGAGGTGTTTTGACGTGAGTTCCGCTTCTTGCAACGGTCTCCCTTACTGGGTCACCAGTTGAGCTGTTCCTTTCTGTCATGTGATTTCCCTAAGTTGGGTGATGATTCAGCTGGTTTGTCCATGTCAGAGGAGAACATGGCACCTTGAGATGGTTGACAAAAATGATTGGAAAGCGTTTATTTTGCCTCAATGTTTCGAGAAGTAGCCTCCGTTTTCTTCCAAACTGGGTTTTCTACTTGTTAGTCCTGTAGCTATAACAGTGAATGTTTACATGGAAATCAAACCTTCTTGTCTATTCTTGTAGGCAATTAAACCAAAAACATTTCCTTGCTTCTCACAACGTTTCTGCACCCATCTTTTCCCGAAGATTCAACCCAAATAGCTGATATGCGTGGCTTGGTTCTAATAAACATTTTTCCCCTCTTTTTTTTTTTTTTTGGCAGAAATATATTCTGCAGCAAACTCAGGTCACAGGATGATTTACAAAACTGTCATTATCATATGGTGTTAATTTGATAGCTCGTTTCAAGTGACATCTGCGAGAAACAGTTGGATATGCTTCAGCTTTTGCATTAATTAACTCAAGTTTCTAATTAATTATGCAAAGCTGAAAACAAACAAATAAAAATAGAGTGAAAAATAATAGCTAAAAAGCCAAGATAAGATGCAGTCTAACACCTCTCTTTGGATTCCTCCGGTTAAACAGATGTATGGCATAGCTTTGGTTTCCATTGGCATCGGATTTTGTGATTGTTATTATTATTAATTATCAGTGGTTAGATTTCACAAACTACGACTGGTGAAAACTTAATAATTCAAAGTCCTGGCCGCAGACCTAAGAATTATGTAAGTAGTGCCTAAGGATATAGGCAGTTCCAATTGAGTGTGGGTTGTTTTTTGTTTTTTTTTTGTAAAATTAAGGTATCCAGGTTTCATAAATTCAAAATTTGCAAATATTGGCGGGTGTCCTAATTACCTACAAGCATCACAGTATCTCCACAATCATGTGATCAAATTCAGATGGTTGCAACTGGCATTTGTTAATGATGACTCTAGCATTCCGCGGCCATGGGGTGACCATTTCCTATCTTCCCAACTTGTTTCCAACCAGCGAAGTCAAGTGGAGGAAGTTGGATTTGCATAATGACCGTGTGTTTCAGCCGGGTTCGCTTAATGAACTTGTGGATAATAACTGCAGGAATTCGCTCAATGTCAGAACTGCCATCGTATCCTTGAGCTTCACCTTTGCTTGCTGCCAGTCTGCCATGAACTACGAGGGAGGAAGTTGGTTGGGTGTGGAATAGGTTAACTACTTATCATACCTTCCAGAGGCACCCTCGCAAGTTCAAAGTGCTGGGAATGGAAAGCAATGGCTCACCAACCAGACACGGTTCCCCAAATAACGTATTCAAATATAAAATGGACAATAAGGGAACAGCAAGATGGAGGAACTGAACTGGAAGGGAACCATGAACAAGGAAAGGTTGGTACAAACTTCAGTTCCAGCTTTGCTATATTGTAAACCATCTGACTTTTAGTAAAGTATACCTTTCAACGCAAATGGAATTGAAGGTCTTTCTTGTGTATAGGACAACATTGGAGCACGTCTGACACATAATAAGCATGGCAAAAGAATGTAAAATCAGCAACTTAACAATGGCTTTGTTTAGCACTAGAAATTCTGGTCCAATTGTGGTTTTAAGTCAAGAACGACCTGGTTTTTATATCTATCCCTGTATTAGATATTTAGTAGTATCCATCCTTGTATTAAGAGCATACAATATAGCGTTCAATGTTACTTGCCATGCAAAGATTGGTTTCACATCACTTCAACCTTTGCACAATTTTATGCATAATTCAGCCTTCGAAAATTATTTTAATGCACACATGCTGATTTTAATGTATTATTATAAGTTGTCTGGGAAAATCAATTTTAAAAATAAACAGGCCCAACATAAAATACTTTCTCGGCTGCTGTGCTAGGTTTTGAGTCAGCAAAGAAAAAGAAATTATGATTTTGTACAGACATCATGTTGCTGTCAGAATGTGCGTGATCGGTTACTTTACTTATGTGTGTGGTTGATGTGCCCAACCAATGGCTTCATTACTTTTATAGTGGAATGAAACTTCTAGAAAGAATGCAGAATTTTTGATCTGGCTTTTAATGTAATTATTGGCAGTATCATTGACATTAAAAAAAAAAAAAATCTGGTACATTCCGTTTCAGTGTTTAATTTTTTGCATCTTTTTAGTCATCCTAACTCCACACATCCACAATAATGTTTTCTGCAAAATCTGAAATCTGTAATACATTTGGGCTCTGCATTTTATCTTGTTACCAATCATGGATTTGCTAGACTCCTTCTCCTTCTTTTCGTTCTCCTTTTTCTTCTCCGCTTCTTCTTTGCCTTCTCCTCATGTTCCTCTTCCTCCCCTCCTCCACTTCCCTGTATCCTTCCTTCCTTCCTTCCTTCCTTCCTTCCTTCCTTCCTTCCTTCCTTCCTTCCTTCCTTCCTTCCTTCCTTCCTTCCTTCCTTCCTCTGTGAGGCATTTCTCTGTTTTTCAGATAGATACCCACAGCAATAGGGCTGATTAATGAATCATTTTCTTTCACCAAGTCAAATTGGGCAAAACCCAGCTTTTATCTATCTCAACATATGCAAATTCGATAAGCATTCCTTTCACCTCTCCACGCAGTAAATTTATTAAAAATCTTGACAAATGCAAGGCCCAGGGCTGAACTTTTTAGCAGTTAATTTTTTAATGTAAATCTCTGATTACACATAGGTTAGATAAAATTTGTATTTTACATATATATAATTTAGAGTTATAAGGCTGTCTAACTCAATTGTGGGTAGTGGGATGATTAAAAACAGATTCAGTACCCAAAAATAAAACAAAAAAAAAATAACCTAACAATAAGCATAATGGAAGAAACCAATCCATCCTAAACAAAATAGATATTGGGCATACCTCAATCCATGCCATAATTTGAGGAGTGGGGAACCTGTTTTCAGAGCCGATTGAAAACCTTGCAGGGGGCTAGTAAAATTCATCCTCTAATTTTGTAATGTAATTCTATAATTAGTAAGAGGATGTAGCTATCTTAGACATAAATAGATATCAGGCATATTTATTACAGGAAGCAATGTTTTTCCTCAAAGCATTATATTAGAGGGAACCACTTAAAAGCTACAGTAAGAGAGATTGTACCCTCTCTTTCCACCACCCTATTTTTTTTAAAAAAAACACAAACTTTTCTGCGATGTTTTTGAAAACTCAAATGGATGGCCTCTGTGGAAAGAGAGTAGCATGATGTTAACTTGTCAGGAGAACATAAACTTGCATGAATTGTTCATTCTCATCAAAGGTCCATCAAATCTTCAGGGACACGAGCTTCTTTAAACCAGTATCTGATGGTGTTCCTTGAGAAATACGTCACGGCCCTTGAAGATGTAACAAAAGGAAAAACAGGTGTGGCCAAATCCAAAACTCAAGTCCCTCCAGAAAGAAAGATGGAGACTTTCAGATCTCCTTGGAATAGCACCTTTCACTCTTTAATCCCACACACATCCATTTTAACTGATTTAAAAGTCCTCAATGATAGTTTCAGCTCTTCTTGCAACTTGGGTGTATCACTGAAAGTTACCTCATAAGTTAATGGGATTGCTTCTCCTATAAAACTAGATTTGTCCACTGGCCACCAAGTTCGGACACAGGCAATCCAGAATTTTAGGATAAGAGGATCCAGATTTTAGCGGTTCTGAAGAGGACCTTAGGATCCAGAATTTCCGAGAAGGTCAATGGGATGTTCCAGAATGTATTTCTGCTTCCTATCCACAAGAGTCATGGAGCTAAACATTCCAAATATTAGTAACCTGTGAGTGGATATGGAGATACAAATCCCTGCAAGATAGCTGAACCCTTTGAAGAGTATGTTTTCAAAAGCTGCAGGAGAAAATATCAGGATGGGATACAAACTGGTCCAAAGCTGTTTGATTCTCAGTCATCCAAGTCATGGTTGTCCCAAAGGTGTTTTTTCAAGAGGCAACTGGATGTTCTTTATTTTTCTTCTGAAGAAGATGAAGAACTGAACTGAAGAAGCTTCTTGGATGAGAAGTGAAATGTCTTCAAGGAAAAAAAAAATAAAGAACGTCCAGTCGCCTCGGGGACTCCTTGGGGACTCCTGTTTGATGAAACCAAAATTTCCCCATGGATTCTTTAAAGCGACTCTTAGATTTCTATCAGAGAGGACGTTATTCCTTGACACATTCTACTTTGGGAAAGCTTTCCTGTCAATGAGTATTAAATAAAGGAAATATATAGCCTTTTTTCCTCTCCCCTTTCTCTTTCTTTCCTCCTTCTAAGACGTTCAAGCAGCAAATAGCCCCATGAAGAATGTCATCTCCATGACTTTGTCAGCCTGTTCTTCATGCAAGTTTCATGACCACATTTACTCTTAATTGATCCTGCAGCTACGCGCCCCTTATGGAGTGTTTTAAATCAATGTCATCCATAAAGTGGTACTAAACTGTACAATATCTTTTTTCCCCCCTCCTCCTTGGCTTCCCCTAGTTGCAGTTAAAGATAACTTATTTATGAGGGCGCAAGGAAAACTAAGAGGGCATGAATATAAATATGATGAAACACCTAAAGACAGGCGCTATCTTTCTGAATTACTTTTTTTTTTTTTTGGTCTTCTCCTGTTTTATAGATTTGGGAATCTGAAAGAAGACTTTACACGTATGTATATAAAGTGTAGTCTGTCTGTAATTCATACATGCGGATGCAGATACCTTGACATAAGTGACACTTTTATTGCTGCTTATTAATATACCTGAACAGAAAGTGACAGAAATATGGGAAATAACAGAATAACAGAGTTGGAAGGGACATTGAAGGTCTTCTATCCAAACCCCTGCTCAGGCAAATGGTTGGCCAATCTCTTCTTAAAAACTTCCAGTGTTGGAGCACCCACAGTTTCTGAAGGCAAGTTGTTCTACTGATGTCTGATATAGGTTTTCCTGCTTAAACAGGGGGTTGGATTAGAAGACCTCCAAGGCATTGGTGGTATTCAACAGATTCTGACCAGTTCTGGAGAACCGGTAGTGGAAATTTTGAGTAGTTTGGGGACCCGGCAAATACCATCTCTGACTGGAGATTTTACAGTATCCTTCCCCTGCCACGCCCACCAAGCCACGCCCACGATAGTAAAATTTTTTGAATCCCACCACTGCTCCAAGGTCTCTTCCAACTCTGCTATTCTTTTTTTTTTAATTTTTATTGGTTTTTAAAACAAACATAAACAAACAAAACATAAAAACATCAAGCCATCTTCTATATATATATATATATATACATGCTATTCTTTTAAACTGAGTATCTAGAATCCCACTAGGCTAGCATTCCTTGATGTACCTTAAAGCAAATTGCCTGGGGCTAAATAAATTCCAGGGCTTCATTGATAAAACAGAGGCCTTCACCCAAGAGGCTTTTGTCTAGGGCTGTTTTCAGATATGAAATTGTCTCGAAATTATGGTTCACCCCTTGACCTAAATTGAAACCGCTGTAATCAAGACCGCTCGCTCACTCTCATCTGAACCTTGAGCTTTGTAAATGGCTTTCAGAAAACTGCTGTTTTATAGCTTCAGCTTGCTTCGCTGATGTGGGAATAAAACGCTTTGGCAAGAAAGAGTCTAAGGATACTGACAGAAGAGAATATTTGCAGCTCGGAATTAAACTGGGGAGCCCTTCGTGCTCTCTGAGGTGGGTGGATTTCTTGCAGTCATTGCACTACCCAGCTAGGTAAAATCATCAGGGAATGAAGGCAAATAAATATATGTGTCCCAGGATAATTTTGCAGGATCGGTCACTGAGACCAGAGGTTTAGTCTTCTGAGCTTTTGGACCCTTCCTGGAGCCCATCCTCAGGAAATGTCTCTCTAACTGAATGTGTGCTTTGCTATACTATGTATAAAATTGTCCAAAGTGCTGTGGTTCGCCGGCAATCTGTGCAGATGGCTGCAGAATTGGACAGTGGGGAAAAACAGGGACCAGTCCAGGAGTCTGGAGAGGACTCGGATGAAGGTCCTGCGTCCAATACAGAGATGGGGCCAGGACCATCTGGGAGTGGGATGCTATCTCCGGAGCCTCCAGAGTCTGGCAGCAGCGAGGCCGAGGAGCAAGGGGAGCCTGTTCCCAGTGCATGTGCGCGCAGAGCTGCTAGAAGGCAAGAGCAGCTGAGACAAAAGGGGCAACTCAGGAGTAAGGCTTGGAGGTGATTGTCCCTCCCATAAGGTATAAAGTAGACAGGCAAAGGAAGAGAGACCTTTGCAGGAAGCAAAGTCGTTCACTCTGTTCAGATTAATCCTTGATGCTCTGTGTGGACTTTGTGCTTCGGTTGGTTTTTTTTGCAGTTCATTTGGCACTTCAGTTGTTGGCAGCAATTCAAAGGAGAGAAAGGTGGGTGCTTATCTCAAGGGACTGTTTGGGACTCATTACGGGCTGGGAATGAACATAATTCCCAGCATTGAAATAAAACCAAGAGTTATTTTCACTAAGCGTGTGCTTAATTATGGTCTCGGAAGCCTTGGTCAGAACACAAAGCACACATTGCAGTAGATAAAGGTTCCCTGAGGATGGGTTCTAGCATGAGTCCAAAAGCTTGGTAGACTAAACTTCTGGTCTTGGTGACTGACCCCGATTGGATCCTGCAAAATCATAAGTGTTAGGTGCTAGCACTGATGATGCTACCTAGTTGGGTAATGAAACATCTGCAAGAAAATAACCAAGCTCAGAGAGCACCAAGGACACCACAGTTAAAGGCGGTGGCTCAGCTAGTATTCTTGGCCTAAATCAGCTTTGCCCAGTTGATGTTAGATTTAAGTTCTCATATTCCTAGCTGACATAGTCAATTGCTAGAGAGTAGCTAGGAATTACGTGTAGTATTTAAAGTCCAGAGCTTTCCTAATGTCTTGAAAGGTAGTTCTTAGAATCTTCTGTACTGTTTAGCACCATGGTCTGATCTTATGTATTTGGAAATGAGTCACGCATTGGTTTAAGAAACCCAGGTCAACAACAACAAACAAAACTCCCAATTCCTGTACTAACAGATAATCAAAGTTGGAAGGGACTTTACAGGTCATCTAGTCCAACCCCCTGCCCAAGCAGGAGACCCTACACCATTTCTGACGAATGGCAGTCCAATCTCTTCTTGAAGATCTCAAGTGATGGTGCTCCCACAACTTCCGAGGGCAACTTCTGTTCCATGGGTTGATTGTTCTCCCTGTCAGAAAGTTTCTCCTTATTTCCAGGTTGAATCTCTTCTTGGTCAGTTTCCATCCATTATTCCTTGTCTGGCCTTTGGGTGCTTTAGAAAATAGCTTGACCCCTTCCTCTCTGTGGAGCCCCTCAAATATTGGAAGACTGCTATCCTGTCTCTCCTGGTCCTTCTCTTCACTAGACTAGCTAAGCCCAGTTCCTGTAACAGTTCTTCATATGTTTTAGTCTCTAGTCTCCTAATCATCCTGGTTGCTCTTCTCAATACTTTTTCTAGAGTCTCAACATCTTTTTATAGTGTGGTGACCAAAACTGGACACAGTACTTGAGGTGTGGTCTTACTGAGGCTTTAGAGAGTGGTATTAGTACCTCACTTGATCTTGATTGTATCCCTCTGTTAATGCAACTTAGGATTGCACTAAGGATTGTCCACTAAGACTCCAAGATCCCTCTCAAATTACTGCTATTAAGCCTGGTTTCACCCAGTCTATATGTGTACTTTTGGTTTTTCTTGCATAAGTGTAGGACTTTACTTTTCTCTACATTGAATTTCATTTTGTTAAATATGGTCCAGTGTCCTACTCATATACACTGCTTTGCCAAAACACTTAGACCAGTTTATGGATTAACCTGATAGGCTCATTCACAGAACAAGCAATCATTTGATTTGCATGACAGGTCGAAGTACAATCCAGCCAACATATATTTTAGTATGATGTATGAATGCACCTGCTGTGTGAACCGTTCTTGAAGCATTGGAAAAAATCATCAATTTATGGCCATGTGAACGTAGATATTCCATGGAAGAGAGATTTCCATTTCAGTGTTCACCAAAGTTACTGCTGGAGAAATATGGATCCACAATCCCTGTCCTGCCCCAAGAAAATTTAGCTAAATGGAGATTCAAAGAAAGAGTGATAGCTATCTATCTTGGGATGTTGTGTTGTGCATTGCTAAGTTAGATTCATTTGCCAATTACATCCTTGAAGAACAATCAAGAGAACATCTGGTGGTATTAATGACATCTTGTTATGCAGCTCCAGGAAACCTGAAGCACTGGAGTATTTCCTATATCATATTACTCAAGTATGTAAGACACCAATATATAATTCATGCTTGCATAATAATGAAGGGTAGGGAAAGAATTGTTCCATAATGTTTTAAACATCTACTAATCCATTTGCCTATCTTCATTCTACTTTATGGTGGAACCAAGAAGAGATAACTTCAGTTCAACTGCTGACCCATTGTGGGAGA
The DNA here is from genome assembly GCF_049901715.1 of Pseudonaja textilis. NCBI lineage: Eukaryota > Metazoa > Chordata > Lepidosauria > Squamata > Elapidae > Pseudonaja > Pseudonaja textilis. The sequence goes on from NC_142000.1 coordinate 17,666,780, forward strand.
TGCACAAATTCATTCAAACGGAACTTTCTGCCTGGGAAAAATTTGAAACAATCGCCCATCCAATTTTTCTGCCCACAAATTAGACAGAGGATTTTGAAGGGCCCCTTTCTATATTTCTGAAGTATTATTTTTATTAAAAAAAAAAAATTGTTCACAAGTGAGCTGTTCCTTATTCTTGTGTTGCTCAGGAAATTGGATCAAAGAGTATTTAAAAATAATAATTATTATTTGATTGGCTTATTCAAATGATTGTGGCAAGGAAGGTCATAAAATGAGGGGAAAACTCCCTTAACAACTGCCTTGCTTAACAGCAGAAATGTTGGTTTCAATTGTGGCCACCCATTGAGAACTACATGTATTTTGTATTTTGCTTCTCACTTGAATGGAACTGGCTGGAGTATAAAGCAAAAAGAATGCATGCCTGTTGAAGATAAGATTCTGTGCCGACAGATAGCTTAATTATCCAAAAGATTTTTGATTGCACGGAAATGGACAAACTTACATTAGAATTAAAAGAGAATAAAGTCTCAGATTATTGTACAGTTTGGGAAAA